>NW_027590251.1:7500-150000 GCF_964213995.1 Mustelus asterias
CTGTCTTCAGCAGGCTGGGCAGGAAGTGTGAGCAGAGAGGGGGGGATAGACAGACACACACTGACACAATCCCCCCAATACACTCACTCACACATCCCCATTCCCCCTCCACTCGCTGGGTTGTGGGGAGCGGCTGCAAGGATTTTCCGGGCTGCTGTGGGGGGGTCAGGGGGTTTTTGAAATGGACGAACACGACCTACAGGGGAAAAGAAATAAAGTTTGAAACTAAACTAAAGAAACTAAAGACAGGAACTTGCAGAATCCATTACCGGCCTGCATTAACATATCAAGAGTCAGTCTGACATTGCCACAAACTCCTCTGGGGTGAGAGGGGGAGGGGGGGTGAATTAGCATCTCAATAGAGAGACAGACATTGTAAACATGTCAGAGACTCAGGGTGGGGTTTGCATCCAGCACACTCAGGATAAATGTGAATCTGAGAGCCTTCAGTCCCCACACCAATAATCCCCCTGCACTGAAAACATTCCCACTCTGATTCAGTGTGTGTGTGTGTCAGTGTGTGTGTCAATCTGCTTTTTGACCTGTGCTTTGCTTGTGTGGACATGATGCTGAATGGACTTGAATGGAAATGCTGGACTCCTCGCTGTGATATGTTGTGTGTCTTATTGTTAAAATGGCCGTGTCTCTTTTTCTCTCTCTTTTTAACCAATTTTTATCTCTTTTTCTCCTGAGGAATTTTGAAAACTGGGGATGTGTCGAGGATCCAAAGGACGGGAATGTTTGTGACCAGGATGAAGGAGAGGAGCTTCTTCCAGAGGGAGGGCTGACTGAGGCCTGTTGCTCAGGCTTCACCCTGAGTGAGTTGTGTCTGTTTATTAACCTGATCCAGATTTAATGTTTCATATCAGAGGGAGCGAGATCTGAATGAGAGTGGAATAGAGAGAGAGAGAGAAACACACAGGGAGGGAACTGTCTCATAGAATCATAGAAACCCTACAGTACAGAAAGAGGCCATTCGGCCCATCGAGTCTGCACCGACCACAATCTCACCCAGGCCCTACCCCCATATCCCTACATATTTACCCACTAGTCCCTCTAACCTAGGCATCTCAGGACACTAAGGGCAATGTTTAGCATGGCCAATCAACCTAACCCGCACATCTTTGGACTGTGGGAGGAAACCGGAGCACCCGGAGGAAACCCATGCAGACACGAGGAGAATGTGCAAACTCCACACAGACAGTGACCCAAGCCGGGAATCGAACCCAGGTCCCTGGAGCTGTGAAGCAGCAGTGCTAACCACTGTGCTACCGTGCCACCCTAACTCTTTAGTCTCTGCTTTACAACTGACTTGTTGTGTTTGGGTGTTACTGAGAGATTGTGTAACTGAGAGGAGATCCTGGGTTTTTGCTGTGCTATTTAATTTAAATATTTTCTTGTATTTTAATTATTTTCTCTCTCTTTCCCCAAGAATTAATATTTAGATTTTACTGAGAGATTGTGTAACTGAGAAGGGGGAATCCTGGCCTCTTGTGCTATTTAATTTAAAGAATTCTTGTATTTTAATTAATTATTTTCTCTGTTCCCCAGGAATTTGAATTTTGAAGACTGCAACATGACTCGGAATCCTTGGACAAGGGGCTTTTCTCCAGAGGAGGATGGATGGACTGAGGCCTGTTCTATAGGCCGCATGTGAGTTGTTGTCTCTTTATTATCCTGATCCAGGTTTAATTTTAATCTCGCTTCCTCGGACGAACCAGTTCTGGTTCGATTGTGGGGTGGGCTGGAGTTTAAAACCCTGGGGTTAAAATATCCCGGCTTTGCAATTAGTCACAAACAGGTTAACCCTTTGCTGGGTGGCAAAGAGTGAATTAAATATCTGTAATATGAAACTGTCTAAAAGTTAGTTTTAAATCCAAGATAACAGGGATGGGAGACAGAGCGCTGTTCCTAATTGTTGAATAAAATTCATAGAGGCCTTTATAATTCAGTTTTCAGATGTTCAGACTTTCATTGTGTCCTCTCTGCAGCTTTTCCCCCATTCTGTCTATTTCTCTCTCTCTTTCTCTCCCTGTCCTTCCTCTATCTGTCTCTCTTTTTTATTCCCTCCCTCTCCCTCCCTCTTTTTCGCAGGAAGTCATATTTTGTTGGACAATCTCTCAGTAAAATCTGAGAAAGGGGAATCCTGGGCTCTTGTGCGATTTAATTTAAACATTTTCTGGTATTTTAATATATTTCTCTCTCTTTTACCCAAGAATTAATATTTAGATTTTACTGAGAGATTGTGTAACTGAGAAAGGGGAATCCTGGGCTCTTGTGGATTCAATTTAAACATTTTCTTGTATTTAAATTAATTATATTCTATCTCTTCCCAAGGAATTCATATTTAGTTAGACAATCTCTCAGTGAAATCTTAGAAGGGGGAATCCTGGGCTCTTGTGCTATTTAATTTAAACATTTTCTTGTACTTTAATTAATTATTTTCTCTTCTCCCCAGGAATTTGAATTTTGAAGACTGCAACATGACTCGGGATCCTTGGACAAGGGGCTTTTCTCCAGAGGAGGATGGATGGACTGAGGCCTGTTCTATAGGCTGCAAGTGAGTTGTCGTCTCTTTATTACCCTGATCCAGGTTTAAATTTAATCTCGCTTCCTCGGATGAACCAGTTCTGGTTCGATTGTGGGATGTGTGGGGGGCTGGAGTTTAAAATGCTGGGGTTAAAATATCCCGGCTTTGCAATTAGTCACAAACACGTTAACCCTTTGGTGGGTGGCAGAGTAAATTATGTATGAAACTGTCTATAAGTTTGTTTTAAATCTAAAATAACAGGGGTCGGAGACAGAGCAATGAACCTAATTGTTGAATAAAATTCACAGAGGCCTTTACAATTCAGTTTACAGATGTTCAGATTTTCATTTCATCCTCTCCACAGCTTTTCCCCCATTCTGTCTATTTCTCTCTGCTTTTCTCTCCATTTCCTTCCGCTATCTGCCTCTCTTTATTCTCTCTCTCTCCCTCTTTTTCCCAGGAATTAATATTTAGTTGGACAATCTCTCAGTAAAACCTGGAAAGGGGCAATCCTGGGATTTTGTGCTGTGTGATTTTCATTCTGGGTGTCCCGGGGGGTTTGATTTCACTGTCTCAGCCCCTCTCTGCCTCACTCTCTCTCTGTATAAACTTTTCCCAAATTACAAAACACTCAACACAGCTGACTGCACCTTGTGGGATCTTGCTGGGGATTTTGTTTTAAAAAGGGTGTTTTCTCAGAGGCAGTTTAAACCTTTCAGGGGACTGTGGGGAAGTCTCCAGACTTGGGACAACACACACACAGGGTTGGGGGCTGGGGGTGGCGGGCAGGGGGGAGGTGGGCAGTCAGGTATACTGGTATTCTGGGAGACTGATATTCCCAACAAGGGCCAGAGGTCTCAGTGCTGAAACATATTAAACTGTTCAAACAGAGGCAGGCAGAAAGCCATGAGGCTTCAGAGCTCCCTGGAGATGCAAAGGTAACTCCCATTGCCAAAAAGTAGCCACATGTGAAGTGGAAACACCTTCCCTCAGCTTGTTACACACTGACCTTTCCACAAACCCAACATGTTTACAAACACTCGCTGCAGTTTCTGCAAACTTTGTATCAAACTGCCTCCCATTCTGCTCAATACTGACCCCCTCTCAACCTGGCACTGAACTAGTGTCTGAATTGAGACAGAGACACACAGACAGAGTTTTTAAAGTTGAAAGTTTTAAAGTTTATATATTAGTGTCACAAGTAAGGCTTACATTAACACTGCAATGAAGTTACTGAGAGAGACAGAGAGAGGCAGAGACACACAGAGACAGAGACATAGATAAAGAGACAGAAAGAGACAGAGAGATAAAGAGACAGAGAGGATGTTTAAAGTTTGTTTATTCCTGTCACAAGTAAGGCTCACATTAACGCTGCAGTTACTGAGAGAGACAGAAAGAGAGAGTTTTTAAAGTTGAAAGATTTAAAGTTTATTTATTAGTGTCACAAGGCTTACATTAACACTGCAATGAAGTTAGTGAGAAAGACAGAGATAGAGGGAGCATCCAGAGTGGGTTCAGTAACACATTTATTGATCAGATATCTCTCTCTGTGACCCTTTAGCGATGAGATATTCAGCCAGGATGGTTTCACTGACCCTCTTCAGCAGGCAGATATTCCCAAATCCAGCCTAGGTCTCAGACACACACACACACCACTCACACATTCCCTCTGCTCTGTCCAAGGGAATATTGTAATCCAGGAATTTCTATTTTATATTTACAGGGTGAGGGGGGGGGAGAAACTCAACTCAAAAATCCTGCAGTCTCTCCAAGCTGCTTTTAAATTTCAATTCAAACCCTGGGCCACATGGGAAGCTGCAGAGATTGGGAAACTTACCAAACCCAGTTTGTGTGTGAGAGTGTCTGCAGCTTTTGTGTCTTTGAACTTGCGAGGGTGCCAGGGAGAGAATGTCACTGTCTTCACCTCTCTCTCTGCCTCTCTGTATAAAAAAATCACCAAATTAAACCACACTCAATAATGCGACCATACACAATTAATTATCAAATATCTGTCTCTCTCGCTTTATCTCTGTCTCTCCCCGTCTCTCTCTCTCCCTGTTCTCTCTCTCCCTGTCTCTTCTCGAGCAGAAACAGATGGAGACAGAGAGGCAGGGAGAGAGAGGAAGAGGGAGGGATGGAAACAGCTGGAGTTGTGGGTTAGATGCAGGGGGAGAGACACAGGCTGTTAGAGGGAGGGGGGGTTTCAGTGAGGGACAGGGTCTCCAGTTTAATTCTGAGGGTCCTGAGAGAGGGATTTCACTGTCTCAGCCCCTCTCTGGCTCCCTCACTCTGTATAAACAATTCCCAAATTTAAAAAACGCTCAACACAGCTGACTGCACTTTGTGGGATCTTGCTGTGCACCACAGTGATTTTAGTTTTAAAAAGGGTTACTTTTAAGAGGGAGTTCCGGCCTTTCTGGAGATTTGGGATGATGCAGACACACACACACACACACACACAGGGTAGTGAGTGGGGAAGGGGGCTCACAGCAGGCGAGAGAGTGGGGGGTGGGGGGAGGACTGTGTCCCATCTGATTCAGGTTCACATTGCTGCTGCTGCTGTGGGATCTTGCTGTGCACACACTGGGCCTGTGGCCTTTGGCTGCACTGCAACAGCGACCGCACTTTTTTATTTTCAAACAAAATCTGGCCCAGGGACCGCAAAGTGGGTTCAAGGAAAAAGCTTGAAAAGGGGTCGGGTAAATTCAAGCACTTTAATCGCCGAGGCATCGTAGGCTCTGGAGCAAGTGCTGGGGAATGGGAGGAGGACAGATTGGGATTTGATGGCCAGCATGGAGCTGGTGGGCCGAAGGGCCTGTTTCTGTGCTGTGTGACTCCAGATTCTTTTCTCTCTCTCTTTTCCCAGGAATTTCTATTTGGATGGGGGGTGGGTATAGAATTTCCCTGTCTCTGTCTCTCCAGCGTTCTTACCAATCCCAGCACCCCTCCCCTCTCTCTCTCTCCCCAGACATTCCTGTCCATATTTCATCTTTCAATAAAATGTTTAAGAAAACACCAATGTGAATTGTTGTCAATTTAATTTGGGAAGAGAGAGAGAGAGAGAGAGGAGTGGATCCCATTTCCCACACACTCTCCTGCAGTCCTCACCCACAACATTTATTTAATCTGGCCCTCACCAGGTTGTGTGTGTGGGATCTTGCTGTGCACACAGGTGGGTCTGGCTCCCTATTCCTCACACTGTGACCGTGAGCAGAACTTTAAACAGGAAAGATGTTGGGGAGGCGGAGGAGGCAGAGAGAGAGACAGAGAAATGGAGGGAGAGCTAAACAGAGAGGGTGTGGGGGGGAGGGGTGTGAGAGGGTCTCAGGAGGGGCAGGGGGAAAGAGACACAGAGTCTGGGGCTGCCCTCCTCCATCGTGGGACTGGCAGTGGGATCTTGCTGTGCAGAATTACCTTCATTGTCATTTGAATGATTCATTCATTGACTAAGGGAGGGTGGGGGTGTGATTGTGGGATTATAAATATTGTTACCACGCTGAGGTGATGTTTCCCTCTGCGCTATTTTGTAACCCCCCCAAAGAGATACACCTTGCCTCGTAATCTTAAGTGTGTGTGAGACAGGAGGAAGCTACTGGTTTTAGACAGATGTGCAGAAGGAGGTCATTCGGCCCATCTAGTCTGTACCGACCACAATCCCAACCAGGCCCTATTCCCATGACCCCACACTTTTAACCTGCTAATCCCCCTGACACTAGGGTCAATTTAACACGGCCAATCCACCGAACCCGCACAGCTTTGTGCTGTCGGAGGAATTGGTAAATTAAAGCAGGATCTGACACTCTCTGTATCAGGAACAACTAACAGGTCTTTAATTTAGACTGGGTGACAACCTTATTAAAACAATGAACAAACTGAATAAACTCCCCAGTAGAATGCTGTTCCAATGACAAGACTCACTCAGGAATAATGAAATAAATCATTACAGAATAGAGTCACTCTCAAATAATATAATACCAGGCGTCTGTTGGAAGTGTGAACTTTTTTCTGCTGCTTGGGTCTGGAATACTTTCTGAGTTGGTTTCTGCTTCTATTTAGATGGTGATGTGATGAAGCTGTATATATTACTGCAGGATTCAGTATCAGACTCTCCCTCCTTCAATCTAAAGAGGCAGCAAGGTCGCTCCCTCCCCGTTATTTCCCCCTGTCCCGGGTTTAAATACCCAGAATTTCCTCACAGTATTCCTGCAATTTGAGTGGCTTGAGGCTGTCACTAACGCCCCAATTTGAATGCAATTGGTTGTGTGTGTTTGAGAGCTTGTTTTAAAATCATTGACCCAATTCAAAGCCTGTTTTGCTCTGCTGGGACTCTGGCTGCTGCTTTGGACACAAATGTTGTAAAGTTGTCTTCTGCAGCCCTGCTTTCTGCAGTTTAAAATCCCCAGCACAAAGACACAGGCTTTCTAAAGACACAACGCTGGATGGTTCGGTTTGGTTTTCTCAGCATTTCTTTTCAATATTTACATTTGTCAAACACCAGATGTTTTACCCTAGATGCAACTTCATAACCATATTAGAGAGAGACAGAGAGAAAGAAAGGGAGAGAGAAAGACAGAGAGGGAGAGAAAGAGAGAGAGAGAGAAAGGGAGAGAGAGAGACAGAGACGGGAGAGTGAGGGAAAGCAGGAAAGGGCAGCAAGAGGTCAGGGTTGTGGGGGAGTGCAGTGAGGGGGTGGGGGAAGAGACACAGGATCTGGGGGTCTCTCGTGTGGAGGGAGAGAGAGGTTCCCTCATTTCCCACTCACTTTACCCCAATCCTCATTTAAAAATCACTTTGTATCTGGCCCTGCTCAGACTGTGTGTGGGATCTTGCTGTGCCCTCATGCTCTCTGTCTCCCCTCCTCCCCTCCCCATATTCCCCGCACCGTGACAGTGCCCCACATTTTAAACATAAAAAGATGGAGGGGAAGGAGGGTGGGGTAGAGAGAGGAACAGAGAAGGGGTGGGGAGTGTCGGGGGCTGAGTGGAGGGGGGTAGGGGGATAGAGACAGAGGCTCTGGGGGTGGGTGGTGTCCTCCTGCAGTTTGGGACTCCCTGTGGGATCCTGATTGCAGCATTCCCAGTCTCTGAGAGAAAGAGAGAGACAGAAAGAGAAAGAGGGGGAAAGACAGAGAGAGAGAGAGAGAGACAGGCAGGGAGAAAGAGAGAGAGAAACAGTGTGAGGGAGAGAGAGAGAAAGACAGAGAAAGATGGAGGGAGAGAGAGAGAGAAAGATGGACGGAGAGAGAGAGAAAGGCAGACAGGGAGTGAGAGAGAAAGATGGAGGGAGTGGGAGAGAGAGAGGGGGAGAGTGAGGAGGAAAACAGGAAAAGACAGCAAGAGGTGAGGTTTGTGGGGGTGCAGTGAGGGGGTGGGGGAAGAGACACAGGATCACAGTGACCCGAGCTGGGAATTGAACCCGGGTCCCTGGAGCTGTGAGGCAGCAGCGCCAACCACTGTGCCCCCGTGTGGACCTACACGTTATGATTCAATTCTGAGGGTCCCGGGGCGAAGGGGGGGGGGGGTGGATTTCACAGCCTCAGCCCCTCTCTGCCTCACTCTCCCTCTGTATAAACATTTCCCAAATTAAAACACACTCAACACAGCGAACTGCACCTTCTGGGATCTTCCAGAGCACCACAGAGATTGTGTTTTAAAAAGGGTTTGGCTTCGTTTTAAGAGGGAGTTCAACCCTTTCTGGGAATTTGGGATGAGACACACAGGGTAGTGAGTGGGGAAGGGGGCTCACAGCAGGCGAGAGTGTTGGGGGTGTGTTGGGGAGGACTGTGTCCCATTTGATTCAGGTTCACATTGTTGCTGCTGCTGCTGTTGTTGTGGGATCTTGCTGTGCACACACTGGGCCTGTGGCCTTTGCTCGCACTGCAACAGTGACCACACTTTATTAAACAAAATCTCGCTCACGGACCGCAAAGTGGGTTCAAAGGAAGAAGTGTAAACGGGGTCGGGTAAATTAAAGCACTTCAATCGCCGAGGCATCGTAGGCTGTGCAGCGAGTGCTGGGGAATGGGGGGAGTATAGATTGGAATTTGATGGCCAGCATAGACCTGGTGGGCCGAAGGGCCTGTTTCTGTGCTGTGTGACTCCAGATTCTCCTCCCTCTTTTCCCAGGAATTTCTATTTGGATGGGGGGGCGTTCATAATTTCCCTGTCTCTGTCTCTCCAGCGTTCTTACCAATCCCAGCACCCCTCCCCTCTCTCTCTCCCCAGACATTCCTGTCTATATTTCATCTTTCAATAAAATGTGATGGAAAACACCAATGTGAATTTTTTGGATTTAATTTCAGGGAGGGAAAGACAGAGAGAGAGAAAGAGAGAGACAGGGAGGGAGGGAAAGACAGACAGAGACAGAGAAAGACAGGGAGTGGGGGAAGGAGAGACAGAGAGAGAGAGAGAGAAAAGCAGCCGAATAAAACCTGCAGCAGCCGCTTTATTCCATCGGATTGGGGATGTGATTGTGGGTTTTCCTGCTATCTCTCTCTCTCTCCCATCTTTCTCCTTTGATTGTGAGTTATCAGGGAAGGAGAGAGAGAGAAAGGGAGGGTAACAGAGGGAGATCAAAGGCAGAGGGGCAGGGAGAGGAGACACACTGGAGGGGGGGGTGGGTTAGGGGTGGGTCCTCTGCTCTGCACTCACAGCCCAGCTCCCCAGTCTCTGGGGAAAAGACCCTCACTCACACCCTCCCAGAAGGTGGGATTTGTAACCAGCGGCTGTGTGACTGAGGCTGAATCTGGGCTGTTGTGTTTGAATAGATTTTTTCCCAATATAAAGATATTGGAATGTGGCTGCTGCCACATTGCAGTGAGAGAGAGATGTGGCTTTGCAGGAGCTTCCCTCCCCATTTCCCCAAAAATCACTGAGAAATAGCAAACGTGGCCCACAACACGTCATTATTTGAAACGGTCAGACAGAAACTTATCAGAGAGAGCATTTTAATCCCCATTCATCCCCAGACGGGGAAACAGAGCAGAGATCAGGACAGATTATCCAGAGTAAGAGAGACCGGGGCAAAGATGGGGTATTGGATATATATATAGATCTGGGGGGAAAGCAAAAGAGACACAGAGGGGGCTGGACAGGTTCAGAGATAGAGGCAGAGAAAGAGAGAAACAGCGAGAGACAGAGGGAATGGGAGAAGGGTGTGACTCTGCTCGAAGTGGAAGGTTCCCTGTTCATATCGAATGTACAAACAGCACCAATGCTGGAGTGACTTATTATTTTCATTTGCGGTGGGGGAGAGATGGAGGGGAAAGAGAGGGAGACGTGTGGTTCCCTCATTTCCCACTCACTTTACCCCAATCCTCACTTCAAAATCACTTTGTATCTGGCCGTGTTCAAGCTGTGTGTGTGTGGGATCTTGCTGTGCACTCATGCTCCGTCCCCCTGCCCCGTCCCCCTGCCCCATATTCCTCACACTATGACAGAGCCCCATGCTTTAAACATAAAAAGATGGAGGGGAAGGAGGGTGGGGTAGAGAGAGAGAAACAGGGTGAACAGAGAAGGGGTGGGGAGTGTTGGGTGCTCAGTGGAGGGGGGTAGGGGGATAGAGACAGAGGCTCTGGGGGGGGGGGGGGAAGGTGTCCTCCTGCAGTGTGGGACTCCCTGTGGGATCCTGATTGCAGCATTCCCAGTCTCTCTCCCTCTCACTGTGAAGCACTCAGGAGGGAGAGGGAGCTGAAATTCAAATTCCTGAGCCTGGGGGAAAGGCTTGTTCTCAATCCCAGAGTCCTGCTTGTGTGTTTAGACAGGGCGCTGGGATTTGTGGGTGTGGATGGAGAAGATTGTTCTGTTTAACTGGGGGGTGGGAGAGAGGGGGGTTTGTTCTTTCCACCTGAGGAATAATGCAGCCTCTGTGACTAAGCCGCACTTCACGGCCTAAATCTCAGGAGCACTTTTGCATTTGCTTAATTCCCCAACAGGGTTTAAGTGGCTGAATTCAATGGTTCAATAAAATGTGAAGCAGCCGCTTCAGGGTGGGATTGTGGATTTTCCTGCCCCCCCGCCCCCCTCTCATTTCCCTTTTGATTGTGAGTTTTATTTTAAACGGTCAGACAGAAACTTAGAGAGAGCATTTCAATCCAGATTCACCTCGAGGTAGAGAAACAGAGCAGAGATCAGGACAGGTTATCCAGAGACAGGAGCAGAGACGGGGTATTGGACAGATATAGATCTGGGGGAAGTGTGTAAGAGACGGAGAGGGAGAAACAGAGGGGGGGGGGGGGTGCGGGGAGGGGAGAGGTGACTGATAGAAGTGGGAACTTCACTGGGGCCTCCTGTGTTTATTCACTGGCCTGTCTCTGGAGTAAAGCCCCCAGAATGCTTTGACGTGTTTAATAAATTCAATATCGGGACAGTCAGGAGGCAGTTGGAAGTTCATTGCATTTGAAACGTGTTCCCATTTTGTCAGGGTTTAATAATGAGGAGGTGAAAATGAATGTTTCCCCCCCCCTCCCCCCCCCAGTGAGATTGTGAATTTCAGCAAGTCCTGGGATCTTGCTGTGCCTTTTATTGTTTATAATCAGCTTTTGTTTTGTGTTTAATCAAATTTCACTTTATTTTCTCTTTCTCTCTTCCAAGGAGAATTCCTTTGGAAACTTTGGCGATGCAGAGAGCGAATAGTTTTGCCGTGAGGAATCCTCGGACAAGAGCTATAACCAGAGAGAAAAATATTAATAAAAGTCCCCGTGTCTTTGTCGTTCATTTTTATTCACAGATAGACTGGTGGGGCTTTTACACGGAGGTTTAGTGGTCTGTGTGTCAGGGGGAGGGGGCATTCCCAGTGATCCCTGCTCCAATGTAATCCCACAGATTTCAATCCCTCTCCCTGAAGCTCTGTCTGTGCAACTCCCCCATCCTCAGAACTGTTTCTCCACATCTTTCCAATCCCTGTCTCTCCCCATCCTTTATACCTCAGCCTCTCACAATGGCAGCATCTTTCCCTTTTTCTCTCATTCTCTCTATCTTTCACTCTCTCTGAAACTTTGTCACTCTGTCTTGCCAAAGCCCCACTTTCTATTTATCTCGACGTCTCACTTTGTATCTCAGCCTCTCCGTCTCTCTCTCTCTCTGTGGATCATTTTATCTCAATCACAGCAGCCTCCTCTCCGTCTCTCTCTCTCTCTCTGCTCCCCCCTCTGTCTATCTCTGCTCCCTCTCTGTGACTCATTCTGTCTGAAGTACAGCAGCATTCTCTCTCACTCCCCATCTCTATATCTTTTCACAATAACTTCATTGCAGTGTTAATGTAAGCCTACTTGTGATTAACAAATACAATTTTAACTTTAACTCTGCTTTTATTTGTCTCTTATCTCTCTCTATCTCCTTCACTCTCTCTATCTGCTTCCCCCTCTCTCTGATCTCTGCTTCCTTCTCTGTGAATCAGTCTGAATTACAGTCGCATCCTCCCCATCTCCATCTCTCTGATCTCTGCTTCCCCCTCTCTGTGAATCATTCCGTCTGAATTACAGCAGCATTCTCTCTATCTCCATCTCTACTTCTCTGTCTCTCTCTATCTCTCTCTCTCTCGTGGGGGACGGGCCAGATCACGGGTTTGCTGTTCACAAGCAGCAAAGGCCCAGGAACGCAGAGGGAGGGAATCGGGGGCAATTCAGAGGGATTCAGCACTGCTGAAAGGGGGGAGTGTGTAATACAGGGGCTTGTTCAGAGCCAGGGGCTATTAGACAGAGAGGGAAGGGGCCGGTGGGGGAGGCTGTTGTACAAGTGGGGGGAATATTATAACACAGGCTGACCAGAGTCAGGGGTTATCAGAGAAAGGGGGCAATGGAGATGGGGGGGAAGAATCAGACAGGGGGTCTGTTGTACAGGATGGGGGTGGGGGATGTTATAACACAGGCTGCTCAGTGTCAGGGGAATTAGTCATTTGAACGTTAATGTTTAAAATGGGCAGAGTTTCCACATCCAACTCCACCAGGAGCTGTTTACCGGGGGGTGGTGGACGGGGATGGACGCGCGGTGGGGGGGGGAGAGGGGGGGTACTAATTAGAAAGGGGGGGATCTGTCAGTCCAGAGGCTGTTCACAGGGAGGGAGTGGGAATTTGCCAGGTTGAGAGGGGGGGCGGGGGGAAAGAGGGGAACTTAGAGGGATATTCAGCTGGGGGGCTTTGAAGATGGTTTGGGCAGTGGGGGGAGCGGGGTACGGGGCTCAGAGGGAAGGATCGGGAGATTTAGAGGGATTGTGAGGAGGGACGACAGAATTGGCTGGAGTGGGGGGGGGGAATTGAGAGGGATTAAAGGGAGAGAGTGGAGAGGGAGACTCAGGGATTGTGGTCGGGAATTAGAGGGATTCGGGTATTTAAGGGTCTCATGGGGAATTTGGGATTTAGCGGGGCTGAGAGGGAGGGAATCGGGGGGAATTGAGGGGGATTCGGGAAGGGGAGGCTTAGAGGGGGATTTCTGGGGTTCTGAGGGATACAGGAGGGATTGGGGGGCTTACGGGGATGACAAGACATGGTTTGGTGCTCAGACAGATTGAAGGGGTGGGATTGGAGAGGGAGCAGGATTCGGGGGCAGAGGAATGTGGCGAGGGTGGGGGCGATCTCAGGAGACGTTCAGGGGGGATTCTAGAGGAATCTCAGGGGCTTAGAATCTGGGGAGGGTCTGGATGGGGTAGGGAGTCAGAGAGGGAGTTAGCGGGAGGGGAGGGGGAGTCGGGGTGGAGGGAAAGGGATTGAGGGCGGGGTGGATTCATAGGGATTTGGGAGGGGGGAAATTCAGAGAGGGATTTAGGGTGGGGCCTTGCATCAGGGTTAGAATTGGGGGGGGTGTCGAGCGATTCGGAGCGGGGGGGGGTGACTCAGAGGGATTCTGGGGTGGGGAGGACTGAGGAAGGATTGGGTGCAGGCGTCAGGGGGGCTTGGGTTTGGCAGGGGGGCAGAGGGAGCCTTTGGGGGGGGGGCTGAGGAATTGGGGCAGGAACTTGGAGGATTCAGGGGGCTGAGAGTCAGATTGGCGGTGGGTGTCAGAGAGATTGGGGGTGCTTACAGTCGGATGAAAGGAGATGGGGCAGAGGGACAGGGAATCAGGTGGGGGAAAGAGGAGTTTTGGGGGGGAATTAGTGGAGATTGAGGGCGGGGGGTTGAGAAGGATTGGGAGTGGCTCAGAGGGCTTTGGCGGTGAGTTCCTGAGAGAGAGTGAGTGGGGGGGTGATTAGAGTGGGATTGGAGAAGATTGGGCAGAGAGGATCGGGGGGAGGGGCAGAGAGGATCGGGGGAGGGGCAGAGAGGATCGGGGGAGGGGCAGAGAGGATCGGGGGGAGGGGCAGAGAGGATCGGGGGGAGGGGCAGAGAGGATCGGGGGGAGGGGCAGAGAGGATCGGGGGGAGGGGCAGAGAGGATCGGGGGGAGGGGCCGAGAGGATCGGGGGGAGGGGCCGAGAGGATCGGGGGGAGGGGCCGAGAGGATCGGGGGGAGGGGCCGAGAGGTTTGGGTCGGTTGGTGGGGTTTGGGTCTGTCGGTGGGGGTGGGGTTTGGGTCTGTTGGTGGGGGTGGGATTTGGGTCTGTCGGTGGGGGTGGGGTTTTGGGTCTGTCGGTGGGGGTGGGGTTTGGGTCTGGGGGTGGGGTTTGGGTCTGTCGGTGGGGGTGGGGTTTTGGGTCTGTCGGTGGGGGTGGGGTTTGGGTCTGTCGGTGGGGGTGGGGTTTTGGGTCTGTCGGTGGGGTGGGGTTTTGGGTCTGGGGGTGGGGTTGGGTCTGTCGGTGGGGGTGGGGGTTGGGTCTGTCGGTGGGGGTGGGGTTTGGGTCTGAGGGTGGGGTTTGGGTCTGTGGGTGGGGGTTGGGTCTGTCGGTGGGGGTGGGGTTTGGGTCTGTCGGTGGGGGTGGGGTTTTGGGTCTGTCGGTGGGGGTGGGGTTTGGGTCTGTCGGTGGGGGTGGGGTTTGGGTGTGGGGGTGGGGGTTGGGTCTGTCGGTGGGGGTGGAGGTTGGGTCTGGGGGTGGGGTTTGGGTCTGTCGGTGGGGGTGGGGTTTGGGTCTGTTGGTGGGGTTTGGGTCTGTCAGTGGGGTTTGGGTCTGTCGGGGGGGGTGGGGTTTGGGTCTGGGGGTGGGGTTTGGGTCTGTCGGTGGGGGTGGGGTTTGGGTCTGTCGGTGGGGGTGGGGTTCGGGTCTGTCGGTGGGGGTGGGGTTTGGGTCTGTCGATGGGGGTGGGGTTTGGGTCTGTCGGTGGGGGTGGGGGTTGGGTCTGTCGGTGGGGGTGGGGTTTTGGGTCTGTCGGTGGGGGTGGGGTTTTGGGTCTGGGGGTGGGGGTTGGGTCTGTCGGTGGGGGTGGGGTTTGGGTCTGTCGGTGGAGGTGGGGTTTGGGTCTGTCGGTGGGGTTCGGGTCTGTCGGTGGGGTTCGGGTCTGTCGGTGGGGGTTGGGTCTGTCGGTGGGGGTGGGGTTTGGGTCTGTCGGTGGGGGTGGGGTTTGGGTCTGTCGGTGGGGGTGGGGTTTGGGTCTGTCGGTGGGGGTGGGGTTTGGGTCTGTCGGTGGGAGTGGGGACAGGAGTTCAGGAGCTGGGGAGGGGCTCCCTATGGATAGGGCTGGGATTTGGGGGGGGGGGAATCCTGGTGGGACTGGAGAGTCTCAGAGGAATTGGTCAGGGCGGGTCTGAGAGGGGGAAACAGAGCGGGGGGGGGGAAACAGAGCGGGGGGGGGAAGCAGAGCGGGGGGGGGGAAGCAGAGCGGGGGGGGGGAAGCAGAGCGGGGGGGGAAGCAGAGCGGGGGGGGGAAGCAGAGCGGGGGTGGGAAGCAGAGCGGGGGGGGAAGCAGAGCGGGGGGGGAAGCAGAGCGGGGGGGGGAAGCAGAGCGGGGGGGGGAAGCAGAGCGGGGGGGGGAAGCAGAGCGGGGGGGGGGGAAACAGCTGTGGGGGGGTAACAGCTGGGGGGGTAACAGCTGGGGGGGATAACAGCTGGGGGGGGAACAGCTGGGGAGAAACAGCTGGGGGGGGAAACAGCTGGGGGGGGAAACAGCTGGGGGGGGGAAACAGCTGGGGGGGGAAACAGCTGGGGGGGAAACAGCTGGGGGGGAAACAGCTGGGGGGGAAACAGCTGGGGGGGAAACAGCTGGGGGGGAAACAGCTGGGGGGGAAACAGCTGGGGGGGAAACAGCTGGGGGGGAAACAGCTGGGGGGGAAACAGCTGGGGGGGGAAACAGCTGGGGGGGAAACAGCTGGGGGGGAAACAGCTGGGGGGAAAGAGCTGGGGGGAAAGAGCTGGGGGGGGGAAGAGCTGGGGGGGGAAGAGCTGGGGGGGGGGGGAAGAGCTGGGGGGGGGGGAAGAGCTGGGGGGGGGGAAGAGCTGGGGGGGGGAAAGAGCTGGGGGGGGGGGAAGAGCTGGGGGGGGGAAAGAGCTGGGGGGGGGGAAAGAGCTGGGGGGGGGAAAGAGCTGGGGGGGGGAAAGAGCTGGGGGGGGGAAAGAGCTGGGGGGGGGGAAAGAGCTGGGGGGGGGGAAAGAGCTGGGGGGGGGAAAGAGCTGGGGGGGGGGAAAGAGCTGGGGGGGGGGAAAGAGCTGGGGGGGGGGAAAGAGCTGGGGGGGGGGAAAGAGCTGGGGGGGGGAAGAGCTGGGGGGGGGAAAGAGCTGGGGGGGGGAAAGAGCTGGGGGGGGGGAAAGAGCTGGGGGGGGGGAAAGAGCTGGGGGGGGGGAAAGAGCTGGGGGGGGGAAAGAGCTGGGGGGGGGGAAATAGCTGGGGGGGGGGAAAATAGCTGGGGGGGGGGAAATAGCTGGGGGGGGGGAAAGAGCTGGGGGGGGGGAGAGCTGGGGGGGGGAAAGAGCTGGGGGGGGGAAAGAGCTGGGGGGGTGGAAAGAGCTGGGGGGGGGGGAAAGAGCTGGGGGGGGGGGAAGAGCTGGGGGGGAAAGAGCTGGGGGGGAAAGAGCTGGGGGGGAAAGAGCTGGTGGGGAAAGAGCTGGGTGGGAAAGAGCTGGGGGGGAAAGAGCTGGGGGGAAACAGCTGGGGGGGAAAGAGCTGGGGGGGAATGAGCTGGGGGGGAAACAGCTGGGGGGAGATTGAGAGAGATTGAGAGGGAGAAAGGTTGAGAGATAGAAAGATGGAGAGGGAGAGAGATTGAGAGAGAGAGAGATTGAGAGAGAGAGATTGAGAGGGAGAGAGATTGAGAGAGAGAAAGGTTGAGAGAGAGAAAGATGGAGAGGGAGAGAGATTGAGAGGAGGCTGCAAACAGAGAGAAAAGCAGAGCTGAGGCGGGAAAGGTGCAGACAGAAAGTGAAGAGGTTCATACTCACCATCGCACATGTTTTCCCTCGGTGATCTCTCCAACTCCTTCCATCCCCTCTCCCATGGTGGAGAGAGAGATCCAGGAACAGGGGCTTTGTGCTGGGAAAGGGGGGGTTAAAATATCAGAGCTGGAACTCCATGCAAGCACACACTGACTCACTCACTCACAAAGACACAGCTTACCTGATACTTACCAACCCACGTGGAGAGAGAGACTGGACAAAGGAGCCTCAGCCTTTTTATAACCTCACTGAGTCACTCAAACTGTCCACACCTCCCCAATCACCCCCCCCCCCCCATCCAACCCCAGCTCCTACACCTCACCTGAACCCACCTACTCCAGGTATGGGCCAATCCAACACCAACCTGTCTCTGAGTGTGTGTGTGTGAGGGGGGGGGGTGTTTGTGTGTGTGGGGGTTAGTGAGCACCAGGCAAATGGTTCATCCCAAGGCTCTCCCTCCCCCCCACTCCCAGCTTCACATCACCAGCACTGGGAGCTGAGAGAAGATGGATTTAAATGAACCAGCAGCCCTGCACTGCCAGGGAGAGAGAGAGAGGCCAGGTCTGAATGTGGATTGTACAACTTGTTCATCCAGGACTCCATCCGCTACAGGTTTGCACCCTTTGCTGATTCTTGCAAAGTTCACTTTTCCTTCAGTTGCCTGAACTGAAACAAGATCTTGCCAAGTTCTTTGTTGCTGCGTTTACAAATCCCACTTCTGATTTACAATGCTGTGTGTCCGGGTGTGTGAGTGTGTGTGTGTGTGCCCTGTGCTTCATGGTTAATCACTCACCACTGATCAGAGCTGCAAAATAAAGCGTTTAGCCTTTTTTTAACAGAAGCACTGGCTGGGGGAGGGGAGGGAGAGAATGAGAGTGAAGTTTCTGTCTGATAAATGCTGGAAATGTGTCTTTAACCAGCAGCTCTGCAGAGAGACAGATGCAGGATTTTAAACTCTCTGGGAGCTGCAGGCAGGAACTCACACACACACACACACACACACACAGATAGACATCAGCTCCTGTTTCACACCAACAACCAGGCTGGAGTCGATGCAGCTAATTTCCATCCAGAAATGTACTTGATCCATGAAGTCAGTGAGGGTTACATTCCCATGACTTCCCATTCAGTCCAATCCAGTTCAGTTTGTTGGAATGCAGTGTGGGAGCCTCTGAGGGAGTTTGGCTCTGGGGGGGGGGGGGGGTTCACTTTTCTCTCATTCAGTCTCTCCTGTCTTCCACCCTCTCACAGACCTTCCTTTCGTCCTTGTCCCACCCGCCCCTTTCTCCAAACCTGTTACATTTCTAACTTTCCCCAGTTCACAGGAAAGGTCACAGAGCTGAAATGTTAACTCTGTTTCTCTCTCTCTCTCTGCACAGATGCTGCCGAACCTGCTGAGTTTAATTCCAGCATTTCCCTGTTTTCTAAGATTTCACAGAATAGTGTTGGTGCAGGAGGAGGCCATTTGGCCCATCGTGTCTGCACCAGCTCTCCAATGTGGATTGAGTGGACAGAAACAAGGAGTTGGAATAAATGGGTTACTTTTGGGTTGACAGCTTCTAACTAGTGGAGTACGGCAGGGATCAGTGTTTGGGTCTCAGCTATTCAGAATCTATATCAATGATATGGATGTGGGGATCAAATATAATATTTCCAAATTTGCAAAAACTGGAAAACTAGGTGAAAATCTGAATTGTGAGGAGGATGCAAAGATGTTTCAAGGGGATGTGGAGAGGCTCAGGGAGCGGCCAAAGGTTTGCCAGCTGGACGCCAAGGTGGAAAAATGTGAGGTTATCTAATTTTGTAGGAAAAACAGACATTAAGACAACTTCAAGATATTTTGATGTCCTTGTTGATGAGGCACTGAAAGCGAAGATGAGAGCAGTTAAGATAACACATGGTATGTTAGCCATTATTCTAAGAGGATTTGAGTGGAGGAAAAAGATGTCTTCCTGCAATTATATGCAGCCTTGCTGAGACCAACCTGGAGGATTGTGTACAGGTTTGGTCTCCTGGCTGAAGCAAAGATGTACTTGGCATGTAAAGAAGGTTCACTAAAATAGGTCCAGGGACAGATGGGTTGTACTATGAGGAACAAAAACACTTTATTCTCAGGCCTTTAGAAGAATGATCGCTGCACTTATTCAAACCTACACTAATTTATGGGGTTCAATAGGCCAGATGCAGAAAGGATGTTTCCCCTTGCTGGAGGGTCTGAAACCTGGGACACAGTCTGAGAATAAGGGGCAGTTATTTAGGCTGAGATGAGGGGTATTTGTTTCCCATTAGAATGCTGGTGAATCAAGGAATGCAGGGATAATGCTGGAAATGGTGTTGAAGCCGAGGATCAGCCATGGTCACATTGAATGATGGAGTGGATTTGAAGGACAGAATGGATGACTCCTGCTCCTGTTTCTTAACATTCTTACTGCAATAGGAATGGAAGGTAAGAGTAAGAAGGTTTTGCTGCAGCTTTACACGACCTTCATTAGATCACAACTGGAGAAATGTGTATAATGTTGAGCTCTTTACTTAAAAAAGGATAGAATTGTATTGGAACCAGTTCAGCGAAAGCTCACTCAGCTGATTCCTGGGATGGAGAGGTTTATTTTACGAGGAAAATTTGAGCAGATTGGAGCAATATCTATGAAAGTTCAGAAGATTAAAAGGTTACCGCGTTGAGGGGATGAGACAGGGTGGTTGCTGAGAGGCTGTTTCTTCTTGTAAGAGAGACCAGAACAAGGGGACAGATTTTAAAATGTAATTGTCAGTCCCTTAAGACTGAGATGAGGAGAAATTTATTTTTTAGATGGTGGCTGGTGAGTGGAATTCTCTTCCCTGGAGACTCGTGGCGGCAGAATCATTGAATATATTCAAGGCTGAGTTCAGAATGATTTTGGATTGAGAAGCGAATCAAGGGTTACGGGGAAAAGAGTTGAGACTATAATTAGATCAGCCGTGATGGAGTATGCTCGAGGGGCTGAATGGCCTTCTGCTGCTCCTAGTTATTTTGTTCTTATCCCAATACGTCCTTCAGACTGCTCTCTGTGACCAGTGATGGATACACAAGCTCTATGTTTTGTCCTCACCAGACGCTCTCCTGTGCCCATTCATTAGGCCACCCACTCAACCCATCTCACCAGCAGTAATTACCCACTCTGCCCCCAGGCCTTCCTGATCCAGCACTTCATCTTCCATTGGCGTAAGGATGGCAAGACCTGGATGTCTCCACTCTTCTTCACTCATTCCCTGATGATGTTTGCTCTCTTTCCAAACACACAAATTGTTACTCACTCATCAAACACATGCAGTAGCCCAGGGTTGTCCAACGTGTGGACCAAGGGGTGAATGTGACCCGCGAAGCCCCTCAATGCGGCCCCCGGAGCGAGTTTCCAGAATCTCAGTCACACAGTTCAGTTTGAATGGAAGAATCTGCATGGAGCTGCTCCTCCAATCACATCCCGTTTCTTTCCCATGTTTGCTGCTGATAGGTTTTTGAGCCGATCTGCAGCAAATGTGGGAGAGAAACAATTTGTGATTGATGAGGATTAAACTCTAATAATCATCTTTATTTATTATTCATTATTGTGCTCAGCAAGTTGTTTCTTTTCATATCTCAGTTTAGTTTTTCCATCTCACTCTCTTCCTTTCACCGACCTGTGTCCCCTCCACTCCCCCTACCCAGTATCCCCACTATTTCCCCATCCCCTCTATTCTCCTGCTCTGCTCCGCACTCTGTCACCATTATTCACCCCTTCTGCACCACAACTATCCCCTCTATTCTATCCTGACCCCTCCATTCCATTCTCTGTTCCCCCTCACTCTTCCCTCCATTAACCCCCATCTCCACTATTTCCCCATCTCTATATATTGTCCCTCGAATCTAATTCCCCATCCCGCTCACCCCGTATCCCCCCTTCATCCTCATTCCCGCTGTCCCATATCTCCCCGCCTTCTCATTCCCCGTGTCCCAATCACTCTCACCCCCATTTCATCCTATTCCTTTATTCCCCATATCCCCTCTGCGCTTCACCCCCATATCCCGCCTCCATATTCCACAATTCCCCTCATCCCCATATCACCCTCACTACATATTCCACATATCCTCACCCTATATTCCCACCATATCGCCAACCCATCCTCCCATCCCCTCGCCCATATAACTCCCATGCCCTCAACCCCCATATCCCCACCCCCTCATATCCCCATCTCCCTCTATAACCATTCTTCTCATTTCTCCATGTCTCCCGTACATTCCCATCGCCCTCATCCCTATAATTCCCCCATTCCCCAAAACCCCAATCCTCTCATACCCATACCTCCTTCATTCGCATATCCCTGATTCCCACATCCCCCTCATTTCCCATGTCCCACTCACCCCCACATCACCCTCACCCCCTTCTCCCGACCTCCAGATCACCCTCACCCCCATTTCCCTTATTCCCCATATCCCCACCTCCTCATTCCCCAAATCCCCATTTCCTTCATTCCTCATATCCCCCATCCCATATCACCCCGACCCCTTGATCCCCTGACTTCCATATCACCCTCACCCCCAGAACCCCCTCATTCCCTACATCCCCCATTCCCCTCATTCCCCAAATCCCCATCCCTCTTGTCCCCTCCTCTCTCTGGTCCAGAGATAGAGAATCTGGTGAACTGGTGCGATGACAATAATGTCTCTTTCAAGGTCAACAAAATGAAGGCGATAGTCTGTGTCTGCGCATGCGTGCATATTTGTGTGAGAGAGAAAGAGGAGGGTGTGTGTGTGAGAGAGCTGGTATGTTTGTGTCTGAGAGAGAGAGTTGAGGGACTGGAGTCAGTGTGTGAGAGAGTGTGTCTGAGAAAGAGTGTGCGTGTGAGGTAGAGCATGTGAGAGAGAGAGAGTGTGTGTGCGTATGACAGAGAGTGTGTGCGTGTGAGCGAGAGAGTGTGCGCGAAAGAGTGTGCGCGAGAGAGAGTGTGCGCGAGAGAGTGTGTGCGGCGCGAGAGAGAGTGTGCGCGAGAGAGTGTGTGCGAGAGTGTGTGTGCGAGAGAGAGTGTGTGCGAGAGTGTGTGCGCGAGAGAGAGTGTGTGCGAGAGTGTGTGTGCGTGTGAGAGTGAGTGTGAGTTTGTCTGAAAGAGTGTGGGAGAGTGTGTGTGTGTGTGTGTGTGTGACAATGTGGGCGTAAGAGAGTGTGTGCCTGAGAGTGTGCTTGATTGTGTGTGTGTGAGTGTGCATGTGTGAGTGTGAGAGGGAGTGCGTGTGAGAGGGAGTGCGTGTGAGAGGGAGTGCGTGTGTGAGGGCGAGCGTGTGTGAGGGAGTGCGTGTGTGAGGGCGAGCGTGTGTGAGGGCGAGCGTGTGTGAGGGCGAGCGTGTGTGAGGGCGAGCGTGTGTGAGGGAGTGCGTGTGAGAGGGAGTGCGTGTGAGAGGGAGTGCGTGTGAGAGGGAGTGCGTGTGAGAGGGAGTGCGTGTGAGAGGGAGTGCGTGTGTGAGGGAGTGCGTGTGAGAGGGAGTGCGTGTGAGAGGGAGTGCGTGTGAGAGGGAGTGCGTGTGAGAGGGAGTGCGTGTGAGAGGGAGTGCGTGTGAGAGGGAGTGCGTGTGAGAGGGAGTGCGTGTGAGAGGGAGTGCGTGTGTGAGGGCGAGCGTGTGTGAGGGCGTGCGTGTGAGAGGGAGTGCGTGTGTGAGGGCGAGCGAGTGTGAGGGAGTGCGTGTGAGAGGGAATGCGTGTGAGAGGGAGTGCGTGTGTGAGGGAGTGCGTGTGAGAGGGAGTGCGTGTGAGAGGGCGAGCGTGTGTGAGGGCGAGCGTGTGTGAGGGAGTGCGTGTGAGAGGGAATGCGTGTGAGAGGGCGAGCGTGTGTGAGGGAGTGCGTGTGAGAGGGAGTGCGTGTGAGAGGGCGAGCGTGTGTGACGATGAGCGTATGTGAGGGTGAGCATGTGTGTGTGAGAGTGATGTGTGTGCATGTGACATAGTGTGTGCATGTCTGACAGTGTGTCCATGTGTGAGTGTGTGTGTGTGCGAGAGTGAGTGTGTGCGAGAGAGTGTGTGTGCGAGTGTGTGTGTGCGAGAGTGTGTGTGTGCGAGAGTGTGTGTGTGCGAGAGTGTGTGTGTGCGAGAGTGTGTGTGCGAGAGTGTGTGTGTGCGAGAGAGTGTGTGCGAGAGAGTGTGTGTGAGAGAGTGTGTGAGTGAGAGTGTGTGAGAGTGTGAGAGAGTGTGTGCGACAGAGGGTGTGTGCAAGACTGTGCGGGAGAGAGTGTGTGCGAGAGAGTGTGTGCGAGAGAGTGTGTGCGAGAGAGTGTGTGTGAGAGAGTGTGTGAGTGAGAGTGTGTGAGAGTGTGAGAGAGTGTGTGCGACAGAGGGTGTGTGCAAGACTGTGCGGGAGAGAGTGTGTGCCAGAGAGCGTGTGTGTGAGAGAGTATGTGAGTGTGAGAGTATGTGAGTGTGAGAGTGTGTGTGTACGAGAGAGCGTGTGTGTGTGCGAGAGAGTGTGTGTAGGAGAGATGTGTGCGTGAGTGTCAGAGAGAATGTGTGTGAAAGAGTGTGTGTGTGGGAGAGCGTGTGTGTGTGAGAGTGTGAGAGTGTGTGTGCAAGAAAGAGGAGTGTGTGTGTGTGTATGTAAGAGAGAGAAGTATGTTTGCGTGTGTATCTCTTTGTATGTGGAAATGTAAGAGTGTGTTTGTGTGTGTTTCCATGTGAGGAAGTTGGAGGTGTTTGTGAGTGAGTGATAATGTTTTGGATAACTCTCACTCTGAGGGTTCACATCCACCCTCATTGCCACACACCAACACACACTCACACCCGCTGAAATTGGGAGTGAGACGGACAGACACACACTCTCCCCCGAATGGTCATCATTATTTATTACTCATGTTTTAACATTGTCAATTTATTGCTTCAAAATTGTTTGTTCATTGCCCAGCAAGATGTTTCTGTTTATATTTGAGCTTTATTTTGGAACTCCTGTTTAATGTTGTGTCAATCTTTTTCTTTCCAATATCTGTTCATCGGCCCGTTGAGTGAGAAAATAACTGAACCTGGCTCTACACAAGAAGGTTGGAGCAGCCGGTAACCACTGGACCAGAGGAGGAGATTGCAGGTCTCTCACCTTCCTTTCTCAGACGGGCTGGAACAGAGATAATGAAGACACAGAAACATACGCTGACCATCCACCAGAGGAGCTGCTAGATCTTGGCTGGCTCTTTGCTGACAGAGTTTATGAGAAGGAAGTTGTTGCACAAACAAGTGATCCGCTGGAAGAGGAGCTCCTGGTTCTTTGTCTCCACTGTCAACGCAGACGCAATCTCTCTGGTCTTGAGGAGTTTGCTCCAATTGCTGAAGGAGTCATGGGAAAGATCAGCGGCCAGATGGCAGCAGTGGCCAGAAGCTGCTGTCCCACTCCACCATGGTGTTTGTGCCCCAGGAAAAGGACAAGTGAAGGCAAATGTCCACAACTGGCGGCAAGAGAGCAAGAACACTGTTGGAGATTGAAGACTCGGGGGACAGTGACCCCCGGGGGGTGGTGGAGGAGGTGGAGGGGAGAGGAGCTGGACACAAACTACAAAATACAGGAGGGAGGGGAGTTACATTCGTATTATCTGTGATTTTCATTTACAATTAGCTTGATTCTGTTGTCTGGTCTGCGCTAGTTTTAAGTTAAATCTGTTCCACATGTGACGTGTTTTATTTGCTATTGAGTCTTGTAAATTAAAGGTTAATCCTGCTGCTCAGTAATTGGTGCGAATGTTCCTCATTTTACAACCTGTAGAACTGTATTTATTCACAATTAAGTGCTATTAAAGCCAGTTAATAATCGGATTCATGTGTGTTTTCTCGTGAAGTTTTATGAAATCAGTCTATATTTCAACAATTGCCGACCTAAATTCTCAATGGAATTTCACAATTCACTCCCTTTCATTTGAGTTGTTAGATTCACTCAACCTGTGATGTGAGACATGCAACTCCGCCTGGGAGTTCACTCCCTCCCGCTGCAGCTTGACAGACATGTTCATCGTTATGGTGGGGAATGCGGAATAGTCTGTATTTTGTCGAGTGTTCGCCGAGGTTCATGACACCAGACGGCACTTTCATGGTCACCTTACACAACGTAGGTTCCGGAATAATGACCATGAAATCGCCGTCTCGTGTCAAAAGCAAACTATTTGATCCAATACAAACCTCACTCCCCAACCTCTCTATCCCCCTCCCCAGCAACTACCTGAAGCTAAATTAATGTCACAACATTACTGCCATCTTTTACCCAAAACTTAGCTTCAGACCCTGTCCCTCTATATTTAGAATACAGTAAGAAGTTTAACAACACCAGGTTAAAGTCCAACAGGTTTATTTGGTAGCAAAAGCCACACAAGCTTTCGAGGCTCTAAGCCCCTTCTTCAGGTGAGTGGGAATTCTGTTCACAAACAGAACTTATAAAGACACAGACTCAATTTACATGAATAATGGTTGGAATGCGAATACTTACAACTAATCAAGTCTTTAAGAAACAAAACAATGGGAGTGGAGAGAGCATCAAGACAGGCTAAAAAGATGTGTATTGTCTCCAGACAAGACAGCCAGTGAAACTCTGCAGGTCCACGCAACTGTGGGAGTTACAAATAGTGTGACATGAACCCAATATCCCGGTTGAGGCCGTCCTCGTGTGTGCGGAACTTGGCTATCAGTTTCTGCTCAGCGACTCTGCGCTGTCGTGTGTCGCGAAGGCCGCCTTGGAGAACGCTTACCCGAATATCAGAGGCCGAATGCCCGTGACCGCTGAAGTGCTCCCCAACAGGAAGAGAACAGTCTTGCCTGGTGATTGTCGAGCGGTGTTCATTCATCCACCGACCTCCTCAGAAGACAAACACGGGACACAGTGGACAGAGTACCCTTCATTGTCCAGTACTTCCCCGGAGCTATATTTAACCATATATATATTTAACCAGCCCGTCTCTGACATCTCCTCCAGTCACACAACCCTGTGAGATGTCTGCACCGCTCTAATTGTGGCATCATGAGCGTTCCACATGCAACATGACTTGCATCGATAAACTCTCATCTCCAACATTTCAATTGAAATTTCAAAGCTCAAGGCTTTGAAGCCGAATGGTCCAGATTGCCATGGCCTTCAATGTGAACAGGTTGTTAGTGATGTCACTACAGAGGTTGAGAGGATCGGGGTGCATCTGAGCTGGAGTGTTTCAGCTTTGAAGAGAGCTGTGGGCCACACGGTGGCACAGTTGTTATCACTGCTGCATCACAGCGCCAGGAACCCAGGTTCGATTCCCGGCTCAGGTCACTGTCTGTGTGAAGTCTGCACGTTCTCTCCGTGTCTGCGTGGCTTTCCTCTGGGCGCTGCGGTTTCCTCCCACAGTGCGAATGATGTGCTGGTTAGGGTGCATTGGCCGTGGTAAATTTTCTCTCAGTGTAACCGAACACCAGAGTGTGGCATCTGGGGAAGTATCACCGTAACTTCACAGTGTTAATGCAAGCCTACTTGTGACACTAATAAACAAAATTAAAAATGAGATGTTGAGTAGGCTTGTGTTGTATTCATTGGAGCAGAGAAGACTGGGGGGGGGGGGGGCGACCTGATTGAGGTGGAGAAGATTATGAGAGACATGAAGAGTGTGGATCGGGAGCAGCTGTTCCCCTTAGTTGAAGGGTCAGTCACGAGGGGACATAGGTTCAAGGTGAGGGGCAGGAGGTTTAGGGGGGATGTGAGGAAAATCTGTTTTACCCACAGGGTGGTGCCAGTCTGGAATGCGCTGCCTGGGAGGTTGGCAGAGGCAAGTTGCCTCACATCCTTTAAAAAGTAGCTGGATAAGCACTTGGCACATCATCACATTCAGGGCTATGGGCCAAGTGCTGGTAAATGGGGTGAGGTCGGTATGTTAGGTGGTCCTCACGTGTCGGTGCAGACTCGATGGGCCGAAGGGTCTCTTCTGCACTGTATGAATCTGTGATGAGGAGATGTTTTTAACGTAGTGACTGCTGGTATCTGGAATGTTCTGCCTTGATTCGCTGTAAGGATTCGCATTCCAACCATTATTCATGTAAATTGAGTCTGTGTCTTTATCTGCCCTGTTGTGAACAGAATTCCCAGTCACCTGAAGAAGGGGCTTGGGGCTCCGAAAGCTTGTGTGGCTTTTGCTCCCAAATAAACCTGTTGGACTTTAAGCTGATGTTGTTAAACTTCTTACTGTGTTTACCCCAGTCCAACGCCGGCATCTCCACATCATGTTCTGCCTGAGTCAGAGGTGGGAGAAGATTCCATCAAGAGGAAATTGAATGGGAAGCTGAAGGGAAAATATTGACAGGGTTACGGGGAGAGGGTGGAGGATTGGGAATAGTGAAACTGCTCTTGCAGTGTGTCGATCCAGGCTTGACGGGCTGAATGGCCTCCTGTGCTGTCCCCATTCTATGATTCACACACAAGTTAACTTCTCAGTGTCTATTAGGCCCCACTCGTTCCTCCATGATCAGTTCCAGCATTTCAAGTTCAGATCCCAGTACTTTTTAGTTGGGGCATTGAGGAGTAAAACAGAAATAGGAATGAGAGTGTCGGTGCGCTTATGTTTTTGTATTTTTGTGTGTGTGTGTGTGAGAGAGAGACAGTTTCTAAGTGTGTGCAAGTGTCTATTTCATTGTGTGTTTCTGTGTGTGTGATTGTGTTTCTCTGCGTGTGTCTGTGAGTGAGTGTGTGTCTATGTGTGTCTCTCTCTCTGTGTCTTTGTGTATGTGTGTCTGTGAGTGTGTGTTTGTGTCTCTCTGCGTGTGTGCGTGTGTGTCCGTGAGTGTGTGTTTGTGTCTCTGTGTGTGTGTGTCCGTGAGTGTCTGTGTGTCTCTCTCTTTGTCAGTGTGTGTGTGTCTATGAGTGTGTGTGTGTGTGTGTGTGTGTGTCTGTATCTCTGTGAGTGTGTGTGTGTTTGTCATGATCTGTTTCAGCGGTGGAGCAGGCTCGATGGGTCAAATGGCCTCCAACTGCACATATTTGAGATTCAAATACATTGACACACATGCATGCTGACACACACACACACACACACAGACACACACACACACACACAGACATACACACACACACACAGACACACACAGACACACAGACACACACACACAGACACACAGACACACACACAGCGACTCACACACACACACAGAGACACACAAACACACACACACACACACAGACACACAGACTCACACACACACACAGACACACACACACAGTGAAATATATACACAGTATTGACATATGTATTGACCATTTAATGTGACTGAATGCTACACATCCTGGTTTGCCGATGACACAAAACATTAGACAGCATTGTAAGCAGCATCGCTGGAAACATCAGATTGCAAAGAGTTATTCATATTTTGTACATGGACAAAACTGGTGGAGAGGTTTCAGTGCAGGGAAATGTAATTTGACACAACTTAGATTTAAAAGGGATAGAACAGCGCACTTTAATAAATGATGAAATGACCGAAACAGTGGAAGCTCCAAATGTCCAGATATTTCACAGCTGAATTCGCACAATACACACAGCAATGGATCTGATATTGCGGAATTGTTGGAAATGTGGTGAATCTCAGTACGGAGGCTGTCTTCATGTTACAATGTTAATCTGATCACTCTCATCAAAACAGACTCAACATTTCTGTACAATGTGAGTGAATCATCAGTTCAAATAGTTCAGGTTCAGTGTTTAAAATAACCAGTCACTTTTATGTGGCTGCTTTGGGAGTGTCAGTGGAATGTAGTTTACAGTCAAGTGCGAACAATTGCATTGGGGAATAATTGGAAGCAGTTTCCATTGAGAGCTTCCTGCATTCTGGAAATGTGTGTGATCCATTCAGAGATAGGAAATGGACGGATGAATAAAGATGCAGTTTGTTGTTAATTACATGAGATTGTCTGCCTTGAAGATTCACAAGTTCCATGTGCTGAGAGAAAGGAATGATTAAACAATGTCTATAATTCAAATCCTTCAGACAAGTGAAAAAGCAGGAGAACAACTGAATCCACAAACGCTGCCACAGACAGTATTCGAAGCTTCAACTTCATGTTTGAATGTGAAGGGCTGATTGAAATAAACAGGAGGCCACACTGGGATGCTGAGCAATTTGATTCCTGTTTTTCCTAAAATTCAAAATAAAAATCTGTGCTGAAACATTCCTTGGACAGAGCAGAGGGAGTTTTACTCTGTATTTAGCCCATTCCAGTATTTGTGTTGGGAACATTTGATGAACAGTGCAGATTAAACATTATTCTTAACCGCTGGAATTTAAGTTGGGGGCTGATTTAATCAAACATTGAAAATAATGAGGGAAAGGGAGAGGCTGATAAAGAACAAGTTTTTCTGCTGGCTGGGAACTCCAGGATTTGGGAATATTTGAATGTTAGCCTCAGTTTAGAATTTTAAAATTGTAGAAATGGAAACATTGCCAGATGTGGTGTGGAGTGAGTTTGAAACAATCTTCTGCAAATGGCTATTGATGCTCAGTCACTTGTTAATATTTTAAACCTGGGGTTGATAGATTTTCCTGAGCCCAAGGGGTTAAGAGACAGAGAGTTAGATCACAGATCAGCCAGGATCTTATTGAATATTGGAACAGGCTTTCAGGAAGATTGTTCCAGATTCTAAACACACTCTTGATGAAGTGCTTTTTCTCACTTCACTTCTGATCCATTTCCCCATCATTTAGAATCTGTGCCCTCTAGTCCCTGACCATCTCTTGAGAGGGAAGAGTTTCTCACTCTTTAACCTGTGGATACCCCTTAGGATCTTGAATCTCTCTCTCAAGTCTCACCTCAGCCTTCTTTTCTCCAAGGAAAACAGTCCCAACCTCTCCAATCTACCCTCGTAGCTACGGATCTTATTCCCTGGAATCATTCTTGTGATTCTCCTCTGCACTCTCTCCAATGTCTTCACATGCCTCCTCAAGTACGGTGCCCAGAACTGGGCGCAGTCTCCAGATGAGGCTTAACGAGTGTCTTATACAAGTTCAATATGAACTCCTTACTCTTGTCCTCAATTCCTCCATTAATAAAAGCTGGGATACCATATACTTCATTTACTGCTCTGTCAAAGTGCCCTGCCACCTTCACTGACGTATGTACATATTAGAATCATAGAATCCCTCCAGTGCAGAAGGAGGCCATACAGCCCATCGAGCCTGCGCTGACAACATTCCCACCCAGGCCCTATCCCCGTGATGCAACGTATTTACCCTGATAATACTGGCATGAATTGAGAAATGGTTAACGGACAGAAAACAGAGCTTGGGTACAAATGGGTCATTTTCAGGGTGCCAGGCTGTGACCAGCGGCTTATCACAAGGATCAGTCCACGGGAGCCCAGCTATTCACAATCCATATCATTGATTTGGACGTTTGGGATCAAATGTAATATTTCCGAGTTTGCAGATGACATGAAAGCAGGTGGAAGTGTGAGTTGTGAGGAGGATGTAGACTCTTCAAGGGGATGTGGGAGAGGCTGAATTAGTGGTGAAACCACACACGGAGTGTTGTGTACAGTTTTATCCTCTTACCTAAGGAAAGACATTCTTGTCCGAGAGGGACTTCAATGACATTTCACTGCATTAATTCCTGGGATGGAGGGATTGTTCTCTGAGGAAAGAAAATGGACTTTTACTTTATGCACTTGAGAAGCATGAGAGGTGACCTCATTCAAACTTGGACAATTCTTACAGGGCTCAGCAGGGTCGAGTCATAGAGGTTTACAGCATGGAAACGCGCTTTGGCCCAACTTGTCCATGCCGCCCAGTTTTTACCATTAAGCTAATGACAATTGCCTGTGTTTCGCCCATATCTCTCTATACCAATCTTACCCATGTAACTGTCTAAATGCTTTTTAAAACATAAAATTGTACCCGCCCCTGCTACTGCCCCTGGCAGCTCATTCCAGACACTCACCACCCTCTGTGTGAAAAGAATTGACCTCTGGACCCTTTTGTATCTCTCCCCTCTCACCTTAAACCTATGCCCTCTAGTTTTAGACTCCCCTACCTTTGGGAGAAGATATTGACTATCTCGCTGATCTATGCCCCTCATTATTTTATAGACCTCTATAAAATCTCCCCTCAGTCTTCTACGCTACAGGGAAAAAAGTCCCAGTCTGTGCAACCTCTCCTTAAAACCCAAACCATCATGTCCCGGTAGCATCCAAGTAAATCTTTTTTGCACTCTTTCTAGTTTAATAATATCCATTCTAAAATAGGGTGACCAGAACTGTACACAGTATTCCAAGCGTGGCCTTACCAATGCCTTGTACAACTTCAACAAGACGTCCCAACTCCTGTATTCAATGTTCTGACCAATGAAACCAAGCATGCTGAATGCCTTCTTCACCACTCTGTCCACCTGTGACTCCACTGTCAAGAAGCTATGAACATGTACCCCTCGATCTCTTTGTTCTATAACTCTCCCCAACCCCCAAACATGAGCTGAGTAGATACAGGAAGGATGTTTCCCCCGGCTGGAGGCGGTGGGGGGGGGGGGGGGGAGGGGGGGGTTGTCTAGAACCATGGCATAGTCGCAGAGTAAGGGGGCAGGACATTTAGGACTGAGATAAGGACATAAGAAATAGGAGCAGGAGAAGGCCATCTAGCCCCTCGAGCCTGCCCCGCATTCAATAAGATCATGGCTGATCTGAAGTGGATCAGTTCCACTTACCCGCCTGATCCCTATAACCCCTAATTCCCTTACCGATCAGGAATCCATCTATCCGTGATTTAAACATATTCAACGAGGTAGCCTCCACCACTTCAGTGGGCAGAGAATTCCAAAGATTCACCACCCTCTGAGAGAAGAAGTTCCCCCTCAACTCTGTCCGAAACTGACCCCCCTTTATTTTGAGGCTGTGCCCTCTAGTTCTAGCTTCCTTTCTAAGTGGAAAGAATCTCTCCACCTCGACCCTATCCAGCCCCTTCATTATCTTATAGGTCTCTATAAGATCCCCCCTCAGCCTTCTAAATTCCAACGAGTACAAACCCACTCTGCTCAGTCTCTCCTGATAATCAACACCCCTCATCTCAGGTATCAACCTGGTGAACCTTCTCTGCACTCCCTCCAAGGCCAATATATCCTTCCGCAAATAAGGGGACCAATACTGCACACAGTATTCCAGCTGCGGCCTCACCAATGCCCTGTACAGATGCAGCAAGACATCTCTGCTTTTATATTCTATCCCCCTTGCGATATCGGCCAACATCCCGTTTGCCTTCTTGATCACCTGTTGCACCTGCAGACTGGGTTTTTGCGTCTCATGCACAAGGACCCCCAGGTCCCTTTGCACAGTAGCATGTTTTAATTTTTTTCCATTTAGATAATAATCCGATTTGCTATTATTTCCTCCAAAGTGAATAACCTCGCATTTGTCAACGTTATACTCCATCTGCCAGATCCTCGCCCACTCACTCAGCCTGTCCAAATCTCTCTGCAGACCTTCTACGCCCTCCACACGATTCACTTTTCCACTTATCTTTGTGTCGTCTGCAAACTTTGTTACCCGACACTCAGCCCCCTCCTCCAGATCGTCTATATAAATGGTAAATAGTTGAGGCCCGAGTACCGATCCCTGCGGCACGCCACTAGTTACCATCCGCCAACCAGAAAAGCACCCATTTATTCCGACTCTCTGCTTCCTGTGAGGAGGAATTTCTTCCATCAGAGTCATAGAGTGGTACAGTGAAGAAAAGGCCCTTCGACCCATTGAGTCTGCACCAACAGTAACTACCACTAAAGTTGTGCTAATCCAATTTTCCATCTCTTGTATCATATCTTTGAATGTTGTGATGTTTCATAAGAACATAAGAAATAGGAGCAGGAGTAGGCCATCTAGCCCCTCGAGCCTGCCCCGCCATTCAATAAGATCATGGCTGATCTGAGTGAATGTGTAATGTTTCAAGTGCTCATCCAAATGGTTTTGAAAGGTTGTAAGGTTTCCGACCTCCACTGCCTTCCCAGGCAGTACATTCCTGATTCCCATCACCCTCTGAGTGAATGTTTTTCTCAACTCTCCTCTGAATCTCCTGCCCTTTGCCCTAAAACGATGTCCCCTCATGATTGACCCCTCAACCAAGGGGAACAGCTGTTTCCTATTCACCCTGTCCATACCCCTCATAATCTTACACACCTCAATCAGCCTTCTCTGCTCTAAAGAAAACAATCCAAACCTATCCAGTCTCTCCTTATAGCTCAAATACTCCATCCCAGGCAACTTGCTGCTGAGCCTCCTCTGTACCCCCTCGAGTGCTATCATATCCTTCCTCTGGTGTGGTGACCAGATCTGGACACGGTACTCCAGCAGTGGCCGAACCAACACTCTGTACAACTCCAACATTAACTCTTTGCTCTTCTACTCTGCGCCATGACTGATAAAAGCAAGTGTCTCATCTGCCTTCTTTACCACTTGATTCACCTGCTCTGCTGCCTTCAGGGATCTGTGAATAATTGCCCAAGATCCATATGTTCCTCTGAGCTCCCCAGTGTCCTGCAACTCATTAAATACTCCCTTGCCTTGTTACTGCTTCCAAAGTGCATCACCTCGCACCTATCAGGGTCAAATACCATCTGCCACTGCTCTGCCTATCTGACCAACCCAGCGATATCTTCCTGTAACCTACAACCTTCTTCACTATGAACCATCTTACCAATCTTGGTGTCATCTGGAACCTTGCTTCTCATTGCCCCCACATTATCATCTGTCTCATTTATGTATAACAATAATAAGCCCCCCAGCACGGAGCCTTGTGGTGCACCACTGGACACCGGCCTCCAGCCACTCAAACAGCCTTCCAACACCACTCTTTGTGTCCAATTACTAAACCAGTTTCCGATCCATCTCGCCAAGTTTTCCTGAATTCCGTGTGCTTCCAGGATGGTAAATCTTTGGAATTCCCTATCCCAGAGGGCTGTGGAGGCTCAGTCATCGTTCACAGACTGAGATGGATAGGTTTCTACTGATTAAACATATTGCAAAGTTTCACCATCTGTGACCCCTTGTTCCAGCCTCTCCGCCCAACCCCCCTCTCCCCACCCCCTCAGCCCCTCAGCTGGAGGGAACAACATCCCTGTATTCAGTCAGTGCAGCCCAGTCAGAATTTATACATTTCAATTCGATCCCCTCTCATTCTTCGGAACTCCAGTGAATACAGGCCCAGTTGACTCAATCTCTCCTCATACGACAATCCTGCCATCCCAGGAATCAGTCTGGTGTGCCTCCGCTGCTCTCCCTCTATGGTAAGTGCAGCATTTCATAGTTACAGAGACAAAAACTGTACACAATATTCCAGGTGTGGTCTCACCGAGGGCCTGTACAGCTGCAGTAAGACATCCTTGCTCCTTTCCTCAAGTTCTCTTGCAATGAAGGCCAACATATCATTTGCCTTCCTAACTGTTTGCTGTAGCTGCATGCTTGCTTTCAGTCTCTGGTGTACTAGGACACCCAGGTCCCTTTGTATATCAACATTTCCCAATCTATCACCAATTAAATAACCCTCTGCCATTCTGCTTCTCTGTCCGAAGTAGTTAAATTCACGTTTGTCCACGTTATACAGCATCTGCCACGCATTTACCCATTCACTCAATTTACTGAAGTCACTGTGAAACATTTTAACATCCTTCTCACTCCTCACATTCCCAACAAGTTTCATGGCATCAGCAAACTTGGAAATATTATTTTTGGTTCCCTCATGCAAATCATTGGTGTACATCTCGTGTGTGTCTCAATGTCAGCTCAGAAACATGTACAGCACAATCCCATCCTGTCTCTGTCTTTCTAAGGCTCTGTATCTGTATATATCTCTCTCTGAAATTAGAAAAAAGAAAATTACAGCACAAGAACAGGCCCTTCGGCCCTCCAAGCCTGCACCAACCATGTGTGAACTAAAACCCCCTCCCCTTCCAGGGACCATATCCCTCTATTCCCATCCTATTCTTGTATTTCTCCAGATGCCCCTTAAAACTCATTATTGTATCTGCTTCCACTACCTCTCCCAGCAGCGAGTTCCAGGCACCCACCACCCTCTGTGTAAAAAACTTGCCTCGTACATCTCCTTTAAACCTTGTCCCTCGCACCTTAAACCTGTGCCCCCTAGTAATTGACTCTTCAACCCTGGGAAATAGCTCCTGACTATCCACTCTGTCCATGCCTCTCATAATCTTGTAGACTTCTATCAGGTCACCCCCCTTGCCTCCATCATTCCAGTGAGAACAAACCAAGTATCTCCAAACTCTCCTCATAGCTAATGCCCTCCATACCCGGCAACATCCTGGTAAATCTTTTCTGTACCCTCTCCAAAGCCTCCACATCCTTCCAGTAGTGTGGCGACCAGAATTGAACACTATATTCCAAGTGCGGCCTAACAATGGTTCTATAAAGCTGCAACATGGCTTGCCAATTTTTAAACTCAATGCGTGTGGCGTCAAAAGTTTGCTTATTTCCTAAATAACACTGACAACATTTCAAAACCGCTCCATTGTCGGTGAAACACTTTTGGAAGCCCTAAAGCCATGAATAGTACTTTAGAAATGTCCATCCCCAAGTTGCTGTGAGGACATTCAGAGTCAGTGTGTGACTTGGGTCGAAGATAGACCAGCGAGGTCTCTCCCTTAATGGCATTGAGTGACTCTTTAGCTTTTTTATGATGAGCAGAAACCTTTCATCTCTCTTGTGTCTAATTCATTCCAATTCTGTCCCTGACATGAATCAGTTGTGACTTTCTGTCGGAGCTGGAATGTTCTCTCTGGCGACAGAGAATCCATTGAGAGGAGGATCAGGTGTGACCTTTCTCTCCTGGAATCCATCTTTCCTGTTTGTGTCTTGTAGATTGTGTGTGGAGAGAGCAGAGGGAAAAGCCTGAGTGGATTTGTAATGAACAGGGGTTTGCTTTCATTCACAAACTGGAGCTGAAGCCAACGTGTGCAGATGTGAAGAATGGAGATCAGAAAAGGACCATGGGTAGAATTGGAGACTATTCTGCCCATCCAGATGTGCTGTCTTTTTGGAAGAGAAATCGAGTTAATCTCTATTTACAGAGGGAGAAGGGATTCCTCCTCCATTCTATATCTGTTTAGTTTTAGGCTGTCTGAGTGTGAGTGTTAGTGTGTGTGCATATTTTTCTCAATCTGCCTGTCTCTCAGTCCCCCTGCTCCCAGAATCTGTTTCTCTCTCCACAGATGCTGCCTGACCTGTTTGGTATGTCCTTATTTTCTGTTTCAGTATCTGAGGAGTTGCGTATGGTGCTGAACATTGTGCAATCATCAGCGAACATCCGCGCTTCAGACCTTGTGATGGAGGGAAGGTCAGTGTTGGAGCAGCTGAAGATGGTTGGGGCCTCGGACACTCACCCTGAGGAACTCCTGCAGGGACATCCCGGGACTGAGAGGATCGGCTTTGAGATAATCGGCACATTGGGGGAAAGGTTGAAAACCCGAGGATGCTGAATTCAGGTAAATGGCGACAGCGGCAACATGAGGAAATGTTTCTAACGTAGTGAGTGTCCAGTATCTGGAATGTACTGTCTGAGGGTGAGGTGGAAGCAGATTCCATCAAGGACTTCCAGGGGAAGTTGAATGGGAAGCTGAAGGGGAAATATTTACAGGGTGACGGGGAAAGGGTGGAGGAGTGGGAATAGTGACATTGCTCTTGCAGAGTGTCGCACTGGCTTGATGGGGCTGAATGGCCTCCTGTGCTGTCACCGTTCTATGATTCAGATGCAAGTTATCTTCTCAGTGTCTATTAGACCCCACTCTTTCCTCCATGATCAGTTACAGCATTTTAAGTTCAGATCCCAGAACGTTTTATTTGGGGATTTGAGGAGTGATTTGTTTTCCAGCCTGGCCGAGAATTTGATGCTGTAACTGAAGCCACAATGGAATGATCCTGAGGTCAGATTATGATCCACTGAGACACAGCTGGCTCCGAGCTTCTCTGAAAAATGTCGCTGTTGTGTTCCCGGCCAGATGATTTCTCCGTCTTGTGTCGGCCGGCTGTGCCACAAGGATCTGGACTTTGTTCCCAGATGTTCACAATGTTTATCAATGATTTGGATGTGGGGACCTAATGTAATATTTCCAAGTTTGCGGATGACACAAAGCTCGGTGGGAATGTGAGTTGTGAGGAAAATGCAAAGTGGCTTCAAGAGGATTTGGACAGACATTGTCTCTCAGTGCCTCTCTCAATCTGGCTCTCTCTTTCTCTCACTCTCCTTGACCCTGTCATCTGTTGGTCTCTGCATCTCTCGCTCTCTCTGTAGGAATAAGAAAGACAGGAACTTGTGTAAAATAAAACTGAGACACAGGTGAGTTGAGTAATGAATGAAACAAGGCCGAACACAGCAGTATCTCTGATGATGCTGAATGTAAGAGAAACAGATCAAATCTATTCCTGGGGAAGTGCAGCAACAGCTTAGAAATTGTCGGGTGTGGTGTCGATAGAGGCATGGCTGCGTGCGTTAATAACTGTGACTTCACTGAGTGCATTGGAAACAGTGACATAGTTGAGTGAAGCAATAACTAAGTAAAGACCAATTGTAGTATATACAGAGGGATGGCCCCATGCATTAAGAAGAGAAACTGTATCTAGTTTATAGGGGTGGCACAGTGGTTAGCACTGCAGCCTCTCAGCGCCAGGGACCCGGGTTCGATTCCCGACTTGCGTCACTGTCTGTGTGGAGTCTGCATGTTCTTCCCGTGTCTGGGTTTCCTCCGAGTGCCCCGGTTTCCTCCCACAGTCTGAAAGACATGCTGTTCAGTGGATTGGCCGTGCTAAATTCTCCCTCAGTGAAGCCGAACAGCGCCGGAGTGTGGCAACTAGGGGATTTTCACAGCAACTTCATTGCAGTGTTAATGTAAGCCTACTTGTGACACTAATAAATAACATTGAAACTGTATAAAGTGTTATACACACAGATACACTGCTGAGGTAAAGAGAACTGGAGAGATGCTCCACATTCATTACCCAGACATAAGAACATAAGAAATAGGAACAGGAGTAGGCCATCTAGCCCCTCGAGCCTGCCCCGCCATTCAATAAGATCATGGCTGATCTGACGTGGATCAGTACCACTTACCCGCCTGATCCCCATAACCCTTAATACCCTTACCGATCAGGAATCCATCCATCCGCGCTTTAAACATATTCAGCGAGGTAGCCTCCACCACCTCAGTGGGCAGAGAATTCCAGAGATTCACCACCCTCTGGGAGAAGAAGTTCCTCCTCAACTCTGTCTTAAACCGACCCCCCTTTATTTTGAGGCTGTGTCCTCTAGTTTTAACTTCCTTACTAAGTGGAAAGAATCTCTCCGCCTCCACCCTATCCAGCCCCCGCATTATCTTATAAGTCTCCATAAGATCCCCCCTCATCCTTCTAAACTCCAACGAGTACAAACCCAATCTCCGCAGCCTCTCCTCATAATCCAAACCCCTCAACCTGGCACAGACATGGTCTAGTTTATTTTTTATAAAGAGTGACATGGTTAAATGCAGTGATAATTTAAGCAGGTTCCCTCCCTAACAGCACTGTGGGTGTACCTACACCACATAGACAGCAGCGGGTTCAAGACGGCAGCTCACCACCACCTTCTCCAGGGCAACTAGGAATGGGCAATAAATGCTGACCGAGCCAGTGACACCCACATCACAAGAATCAATAAATATTCATCTAACCCAGCACATTGTCCAATGAAATATCAATCCATACATGGTATTAATACTGTGAGAACTCAAAAAGGGTTGATTGTAGTGTCCACAGCAGCATGGTGTAATGTAGTATTCACTGAGACAACTGAGCACATAAACAGCGACTGGGTTGAGTGCAGTGATAACTGGGAAAGGAGCTAATGTCCGGGATTCTCCAGCTGTTCACTCGTGGGGAATTCTCTGCTCTCGTTCCCCTGCCTCTGGTTTCCTGCTAGCGTGAGGTGACTTCAATGGGAAATCCCATTGACAGCGACAGGACCAAAAACTCCCTCTGCTAGTGAACGGTGTGTCACCTCTCACTGCCCAGAAAGCTGCTGAGGGGAGACTGGAGGATCCCAGAAACTATGTTAAAAATAGCCATATTGGCAACAGCAGGAAAATATTACATCCCAAACTCAATAATATTCACAATGATATTCTCCAATCAGCTGAAGGGCAGAATTTACTGATACAAGACCCACATTGTAGTAACTGAGGGAGGTTTAGGGCAGAGATTACTGATACCAGGCCCAGATTGTACTAACTGAGAGAGGTTTAGGGCAGAGATTACTGATACAAGGCCCAGATTGTAATAACTGAGAGAGGTTTAGGGCAGAGATTACTGATACAAGGCCCAGATTGTAATAACTGAGAGAGGTTTCGGGCAGAGATTACTGATACCAGGCCCAGATTGTAATAACTGAGAGAGGTATCAGGCAGAGATTACTGATACAAGTCCCAGATTGTAATAACTGAGAGAGGTTTAGGGCAGAGATTACTGATACCAGGCCCAGATTGTACTAACTGAGAGAGGTTTAGGGCAGAGATTACTGATACCAGGCCCAGATTGTAATAACTGAGAGAGGTTTAGGGCAGAGATTACTGAAACAAGGCCCAGATTGTAATAATTGAGAGAGGTTTCAGGCAGAGTTTACTGATACAAGGCCCATATTGTAATAACTGAGAGAGGTTTCGGGCAGAGTTTACTGATACAAGGCCCATATTGTAATAATTGAGAGAGGTTTCGGGCAGAGTTTACTGATACAAGGCCCATATTGTAATAATTGAGAGAGGTTTCGGGCAGAGTTTACTGATACAAGGCCCAGATTGTAATAACTGAGAGAGGTTTCGGGCAGAGTTTACTGATACATGATCCGGCAGGATTTACTGTTTGACAATCCAGCTGTTTGGCCCCGTTATGAGCACACCTTCCATGGCCATCAATTTCGGAAGTCGGCCTTGAACCCTTGAAGAATGAGAGGCGACCCCATTGAAACAGACTTAAAATTCTTACAGGGTGTGACAGGGTGGATGTAGATTGGATGTTTCCCCCGGCTGGTGAGACTAGAACCAGGGGACACAATCTCAGAATCAGGGGCAGACCATTGAAGACTGAGATGAGGAGGAATTTCTTCACTCAGAGGGTGGTGAATCTTTGGAATTTTCTATTCCAGGGGGATGTGGAAGCCCAATCATTCAGCATGTTCAAGACGCAAATCGATTGTGTGAAATAAAATAGGAATCTGTGTGTGTGTGTTTGTTTGTGTGTGTGTGTGTGTGTGTGTTTGTTTGTGTGTGTGTGTGTGTCTGTTTGTGTGTGTGTCTGTTTGTGTGTGTGTGTGTGTGTGTCTGTTTGTGTGTGTGTGTTTGTGTGTGTGTGTTTGTGTGTGTGCGTGCATGCGTGTGTGTGTGTGCGTGCGTGTGCGCGTGGACATGTTTCCGTGTGTGTTTATTACTGTGTGCGTGTGAGTGTTACTGGGTGAGAATATCTGTTTCTGTGTGTTTTCACAGAATCCTAGACTCCTACAGTGCAGATGGAGGCCATTTGGCCCATTGAGTCTGCACCGACCACAATCCCACTCAGGCCCTATCTCCATAACCCCATGCATTTACCCGAGCTCGTCTCCCTGACGCGGAGGGACAATTAAGCACGGCCAATGCACCCTAACCAGAACGTCTTTCAGACTGTGGAAGGAAACCGGAGCACCCGGAGGAAACCCACGCAGACAAAGGGAGAACGGGCAAACTCCGCACAGACAGTGACCCAAAGCGGGAACTGAACCCGAGTCCCTGGCACTGTGAGGCAGCAGTGCTGTGTTTTTGATGTGTGTGTGTGTTTCTGTGTGTTTGTGTGTTTATTGTGTTTGTGTGTGTGTGTGTTTTTTGTGCGTGTTTTATGTGTGTTTGTGTGTGCGTGCTTTGTGTGTGTGCGTGTTTTGTGTGTGTTGGTGTGTGCGTGTTTTGTGTGCGTACGTGCCCCATGATCTGTTTGAATGCTGGCGCAGGATCGATGGGCCAAATGGCCTACACCTGCTCCTATTTTCCTTTGAGATTTAAATACATTGACACACATGCACGCTGACACACACACACAGAAAGATATACACAGTGTTGACGTATTTATTGACCACTTAATGTGACTGAATGCTACACATCCCAGTTTACCAAAGACACACAATATTCAGCAGCATTGTAAACAGCGCAGCTGGAAACATCAAATTGGGGATTTGGTTTGAAAAAGGGTCAAAGCCTCTCTTGCTAAAGGCTGGTTGTCTATTGTGCTGACAGTGATACACTGCCATCCTCTGCTGCCTGCTGGACATTGCTCCAGCCGCAGAGAGAGTGAAGTAGATCAGAAACTCACTGGGAGAGAATGTAGCTTCACACAGTATCCATCCAAAATGACAGGAGCATCAGCACACACACAAGCTCCGTGTGGAGACTGAGAGGGGCTCAGTGTGGAACACAAACCTTCACACTAAACCTGGAAGGACATTGATAAAGAGTTTAAAACAAAACTTCAGCAAATGTTTTGAAACATTTTGGTCCGTGGAAAAGTGCAGTGTGTAAAAAGCTGAAGATGTTTCCATTTCACATCTTCCTGCTTTGGGGAAATGGGAGTTATCTTTGCATTTACAAGGATGTGGGGAGGGAGATATTTGAATGGACATTCAGCTTTTTGGGTGATTAAAGTGGTAACTTTGTTTCCAGAAGCTGTTTACAGTGATTGTCCCGAGAGATTGTATTGTTTCAGTGATGTCGACGTCTCCAATACTTCAGACAGACGAAGGAAGCAATATACAAAAGGAAAGATTGGGGGAATCACTACATTGAAGGTGTGAGGCCTCATCACTCTCTGTCTGGTTTTGTTCTGTAATCTTTACATTTTTAAACACTGAAACCTCTTGCCCTTGCTGGGAATATCAGTGCGGTTTGAGAAAAGCAAACACTGATCCCACACTAAACACCGCCCCCCCAACACAGGACTGAGCAGAGAGTGTGAAATGGAACTGGTGTCAGAGTGGATTGTCAAACAGAAGGGATTTGAAAAATCTCTAAATGATTCATTGATTAAAAACTCTAACATTAATGTCCCGCATCATAAACATCTGCTTCATTATTGTATCTTTCTTTTACAGATCAAGTGATGGGTTGAATTTTGGACGTTGTAGATTTCCCTCAGCTGATTATTAAGATTCCTGATTGACACAAATACAATATCTGCTGTCGGTGACTCCAACAGTGAAATTCTCTCAGTTTATCATTCTGAATCTGTCACTGAGACAATTGTGGGCGGTAGTTCAGTTTTCAGTGTGAAATGTAGAAGGTAACTTTTGTTGTAATGTAATTGTAGTTAATAGTTTTCCTGTAGTTTAAATCTCAGGTATAAATTAATAACTTTTCTCGTTCCTGATTCACAATTGTTCATTTCCCGTGATGTTGAGCTCTGGTTTTCTCTTTCTGGTGTCTGGTACAGCTGTACAGATATTGGGCAGCTCAGAGCATAGGGGTTCAGATCTCATTGTGAAGCTCAAAGGTCAGATTCACTTTTGTTAACTTTAAAATCAGTTTTCCTGTAAAATATTCTCTGAATTTTTAAATAAATATTGAATGGAAAATTAAATCTGACTTTGCCAAACTCTCTTTCTGTATTTCTCTGTTAGTGTGTTTATGTGTGTGTCTCTCTGTCTCTATCTCTCTGTATCTGTGTGTCTCTCTCTGCCTCTGTGTGTATATCTCTCTGTGTATCTGTGTGTGTCTCTCTGTCTCTGTCTCTGTGTTTCTCTGTCTCTGTGTGTCTCGATGCTAAGGGCTTAGTATTTCAGGCTCTGACCTGAACCCACAATCTCTCTGACTCTGAGCGAAGATGACTCCATTGAAGGTGTGAGGCCTCATCACTTTCTGTCTGGTTTAGTTTTGTAATGTTTACATGTTTAAACACTGAAACCTCTTGCCATTGATAAGTTGGGAATATCACTGCGGTTTGAGAAAAGCAAACACTGATCCCGCACTAAACACCCCCCAACACAGGACTGAGCAGAGTGTGTGAAATGTGACTGGTGCGAATGTGGATTGTCTTTTAAAAGTGGGTGAGAAACACTTCATTTTCAAATCTTTCCCCTGCTTCTGTAGCGTCTCAGATTCCACCTAATCTGCACATCTTTGGACTGTGGAAGGAAACCGGGGCACCCGGAGGAAACCCATGCAGACACAGGGAGAATGTGCAAACTCAACTCACAACCGAGAATTGAATCCTGGTGCTGTGAGGCAGCAGTGCTAAACACTGTCCACCATGTCGCCCTATCCCATGTATTGGGACACGGTGAAAAGTATTGTTTCTTGCACGCTACACAGACAAAACATACTGTTCATAGAGTTCATTCGGGAGAAGGAGAGGAGAGGGTGCAGAATACAGTGTTGCAGTTACCGATAGGGTGTAGAGAAAGATCAGCTTAATGTATGGTAGGTCCACTCAAAAATTAACATTCTGACCAAATACTAAAGCTTTCCACAAAACAAGGCTCACAAATTCAACACCACTTTCCTTTGTCCCCTCTCCCATCATGCTGTGTTCGGAGTCTCTGATCGATGCTAAGGGCCTAGTATTTGAGGCTCTGAGCTGAAGCCACAATCTGTCTGATTCTGAGGGAAGATTACTGCCACTCAGATACAGCTGGCTGCAATATCCCCTTGAAATATATCTGTTGTGTAAAGAGTCACATGTTTTTTTTTCACTGTGTCTGCTGTCCTTAAAGAACTATTGAATAATCTAAAATCCGCATTAATTATCACAGAACAAGGCCAACATGGGGGAATCGAGTATCAGGTTTAAAAGTTTATTTATTAGTGTCACAAAGGAGGGTTACATTAACACTGCAATGAAGTTACTGTGGAAAATCAGTAGTCGCCATGCTCTGGCGCCTGTTTGGGCAACTTGGGGAGAATTTAGCATGGCTGATACACCTAACCAGCGCGTCTTTCGAACTGTGGGAGGAAACCGCAGCACCCGGTGGAAACCCACGCAGACACGGGGAGAATGTGCAAACTCCACACTGACAGTGACCCAAGCCAGGAATCAAACCCGGGTCCCTGGCGCTGTGAGGCAGCAGCGCTAACCACTGTGCCGCCCCTCATCGAAACATTGTGCAGTTGTGGAATTCACAGGATAGGAGGGATGTGATAGCACTGGAAAAAGTGCAGAGGAGATTCACCAGGATGTTGCCTGGCCTGGAGAGTTTTAGTTCATAGAACCATAGAACCCCTACAGTCCAGAATGAGGCCATTCGACCCATCAAATCTGCACAGACTCTTACCCAGGCTTACCCCGTAACCCCACGTATGTTCCCGATAATCCCCCTAACCTATACATCGTGGGACCCTCAGGGCAATTTTGCATGGACAATGCACCCGGAGGAAACCCACGCAGACACGGGGAGAATGTGCAACTCCACACAGATAGTTACCCGAGGCCGGAATTGAACCCGGGTCCCTGGCGCTGTGAGGCGGCAATGCTAACCACTGTGCTACCGTGCTGCCACTCGGACTGAAGAGATTTTATAGACTGAGGGTGTGATCTTACCACCTATTCACACCACACTCCCGCTCAGCGAGGTCGGAGAATCTGGTGACCAGCCAAATCTCCTTTCACTGCAGTGGGATGGGAAAATCCTGCCGGCCTGAACGGTGATAAGAATCCACCCTGGGGTTGTTTTCCGTGGAGCAGAGGAGGCTGAGGGGGAACATGATGGAGATGGATAAGATTATGAGGGACATCGATAGAGTAGAGGGGAGAAAGCTTTCCCCTTGGTGGTGGGATCAATAACCAGGGGGTATAGATTTAGGGTAAGGGGCAGGAGGTTTACAGGAGATGTGAGGAAAACGTTTTTCACCCAGAGGGTAGTGGGAGTCTGGAACTCTCTGCTTGAAAGGGTGGTGGAGGCAGAGACCCTCAGAACGTTTAAGAAGTGCTTAGCTATGCATTTGCAATGCCAAGGCTTACCAGGCCGTGAGCCAAGTTGGGTGATTTGTCTTTGACCGGCACAGATGCAATGGGCCGAAGGGTCTTTTCTGTTCTCTGGACCTCCATTGCTAAAACACAACCTCACTGACCCAGCTTCTGGTCATCCATCCAAATCTCTCCCTCCACAGCTCGGGGACAAATCCTGCCGCACAATCTTCCTTTGAAGTGGCTTTGGACATTTCATTCTCCGTGAGGACTTGTCCGGACAGTGGCTGCTGTTGTGTTTGTCTCAGTGTCAGCTCAGAAACATGGACAACATGTTAGAAATGGCCGTCTCCCAGTGAGTGTGAGGACAGGGCAGGCTTTGACCGAGGCCTGGGCCGCTCCCTGAAGGACACAGGGCCACCATTGTGCTTTTTGCTGACAAACAGAAAGCTTTCACCCCTCTCTCTCTCTCGTGTCTCATCTCACTCACATTCTGCCCCTTCCATTCACTCTGTGCTGCTTTCTGGAGGAGGCTGCCAGCTTTATCCGCCACAGAGCATCTGCCAACAAGAACATCAGATGAAACCTTCCATTCCCCAAGTCCCTCTTTCCTCTCTGCTCCTCGCTGTCTTTCCGGAGGAAATGGGATGGGAAGCTGATGGGAAAAGATTTGCAGGGCTCCAGGGACAAGGTGGAGCAGTGGGACTGGCTCGATTGCTCTAGCAGAGAGTCGACACCAGCTGAATGGGCTGAATGGCCTCCTTCATTCTGTGGCTATTCTATGGTTGACACACAATAGATAGTCAATATCTTTTCCCAAAGGGGAGTCTAAAACTAGAGGGCATGGGTTTAAGGTGAGAGGGGAGAGATACAAAAGTGTCCAGAGGGGCAATCTTTTCACACAGAGAGTGATGAGCGTCTGGAACAAGCTACCAGAGGTAGTAGTAGAGAGGGGCACAATTTTATCTTTAAAAAACGTTTAGACAGTTACATGGGTAAGATAGATGTAGAGGGATATGGGCCAAATGTGGGGAATTGGGACTAGCTTAGGGGTTAAAAGAAAAAGGGCAGCATGACAAGTTGGGCCAAAGGGCCTGTTTCCATGCTGTAAACATCTATGACACTATGACAACTTGTCATTTGGGTCCCAACTTCAAGTTTCTAGGTGTCCAGATCACCAACAACCTGTCCTGGTCCCCCCATACCGACACTATAATTGAGAAAGCCCACCAACACGTCTACTTTCTTAGGAGGCTAAGGAAATTGGGCATGTCAGCTACGACTCTCACCAACTTCTACAGATGCACCATAGAAAGCATCCTTTCTGTATCACGGCTTGGTCTGGTTTCTGCTCTGTCCAAGACTGCAAGAAATTACAAAAGGTCGTGAATGTAGCCCCGTCCATCACGCAGAGGAGCCTCCCATTCATTGACTCTGTCTCCACTTCCCGCGGCCTTAGAAAAGCAGCCAGCATAATTAAGGACCTCATGCACACATTCTCTCTTCCACCTTCTTCCGTCAGGAAAAAGATACAAAGTCTGAGATCACGTACCAACTGACTCAAGAACTTCCCTGCTGCCCTCAGACTTTTGAATGGACCTGCTACACATGAGATTTATCTTTCTCTACACCCTACCTATGTTGCAACACTACATTCTGCACCCTCTCTTTGACTTCTCCGCGATGTACTCTATGAACGGTATGTTTTGTCTGTCCAGCATACAAGAAACAATACTTCTCACTGTATCCCAATACATGCGACAATAATAAATCAAATCAAATCAAAATCCTCCCAACTCTTTCCTCCACGATAAATCGCAGCATTTAAAGAACACGCCCAGGGCCCAGTGCTGAGTCTGAGGGTATCTGACTACAGTAAGGTGAGTGATACAGGAGGGTCTCACTGTCTGAGGGAGGTGAGTCTTAGCCGGGGGTGCGTGAGTGACCCAGGTTAATCTGACACTCCAGGGACAGTTGGAATGGAGCTTTCCCCCGGGCTGTCCCCTCCCTGTGTCTGCGTGGGTTTCCTCCGGGTGCTCTGGTTTCCTCCCACAGTCTGAAAGACGTGCTGGTTAGGGTGCATTGGCCGTGCTAAATTCTCCCTCAGTGTAACCCGAACAGGCGCCGGAGTGTGGGCGACAAGGGTATTCTCACAGTAACTTCATTGCAGTGTTAATGTAAGCCTACTTCTGAGACTAATAAATAAAGTGAAACTGAAGGTGAAGGTGCTGCTGTGACAATGCACTCTTGTTTAAACACTCTGCAATGCTGAGACTGGGAGAAGTGACCACCAGGGGGCAGCATTGCAGCTTCTGTCCCCCTATTGAAACTGGGATTGTTGCTCCATCTGCTGCACAATCCCAACCCCATCCACTGGGGGCAACCTGGACAATGGCTGCAGACAGACCTCACTGCGCACGCGCCGCAATGACACCCCCCCCCCGCCGGCGGCCATTTTGCGTTGCCAAGGGAGACGGCCAGCGGCCATATTCCCTTGCCAAGGGAGGCGGCGGCGGCGACCATCTTGCGGTTGCCAGGGGAGACGGCATCAAGGCGGCGGCGTCCCGCGCGCTGACCTCTGGGAGCATTCCCGCCCCGCACATGCGCACAGGCAGCCCCCGGGAGCGTTACAGAGACGCCTGGTGGCCGGGAAGGGCAATAGCAGCAGCACAGTCTCTGCCCAAAGGCTTCCCCAGTTCAGCTGCTCAGAGACACTGGGAATGTCTTCAAGTGGAAACTTCAGCTTCTCACATTCACCCCCTGTGTTCAGTCATTGTTTCCTAGGCAACCTCTGTAGTCACATCACTAACAACCTGTTCACATTGAAGGCCATGGCAATCTGGACCATTCGGCTTCAAAGCCATTGAGCTTTGAAATTTCAATTGAAATGTTGGAGATGAGAGTTTATCGCTGCAAGTCATGTTGCATGTGGAACGCTCATGATGCCACAATTAGAGCGGTGCAGACATCTCACAGGGTTGTGTGACTGGAGGAGATGTCAGAGACGGGCTGGTTAAATATAGAGGGACAGGGTCTGAAGCTAAGTTTTGGGTAAAAGATGGCAGTAATGTTGTGACATTAATTTAGCTTCAGGTAGTTGCTGGGGAGGGGGATAGAGAGGTTGGGGAGTGAGGTTTGTATTGGATCAAATAGTTTGCTTTTGACACGAGACGGCGATTTCATGGTCATTATTCCGGAACCTACGTTGTGTAAGGTGACCATGAAAGTGCCGTCTGGTGTCATGAACCTCGGCGAACACTCGACAAAATACAGACTATTCCGCATTCCCCACCATAACGATGGACATGTCTGTCAAGCTGCAGCGGGAGGGAGTGAACTCCCAGGCGGAGTTGCATGTCTCACATCACAGGTTGAGTGAATCTAACAACTCAAATGAAAGGGATTGAATAGTGAAATTCCATTGAGAATTTAGCTCGGCAATTGTTGAAATATAGACTGATTTAATAAAACTTCACGAGAAAACACACATGAATCCGATTATTAACTGGCTTTAATAGCACTTAATTGTGAATAAATACAGTTATCCAGGTTGTAAAATGAGGAACATTCGCACCAATTACTGAGCAGCAGGATTAACCTTTTATTTACAAGACTCAATAGCATATAAAACACGTCACATGTGGAACAGATTTAACTTAAAACTAGCGCAGACCAGACAACAGAATCAAGCTAATTGTAAATGAAAATCACAGATAATACGAATGTAACTCCCCTCCCTCCTGTATTTTGTAGTTTGTGTCCAGCTCCTCTCCCCTCCACCCCCTCCACCACCCCCCGGGGGTCACTGTCCCCCGAGTCTTCAATCTCCAACAGTGCTCTTGCTCTCTTGCCGCCAGTTGTGGACATTTGCCTTCACTTGTCCTTTTCCTGGGGCACAAACACCTTGGTGGAGCGGGACAGCAGCTTCTGGCCACTGCTGCCATCTGGCCGCTGATCTTTCCCATGACTCCTTCAGCAATTGGAGCAAACTCCTCAAGACCAGAGAGATTGCGTCTGCGTTGACAGTGGAGACAAAGAACCAGGAGCTCCTCTTCCAGCGGATCACTTGTTTCTGCAACAACTTCCTTCTCATAAACTCTGTCAGCAAAGAGCCAGCCAAGATCTAGCAGCTCCTCTGGAGGATGGTCAGCGTATGTTTCTGTGTCTTCATTATCTCTGTTCCAGCCCGTCTGAGAAAGGAAGGTGAGAAACCTGCAATCTCCTCCTCTGGTCCAGTGGTTACCGGCTGCTCCAACCTTCTTGTGTAGAGCCAGGTTCAGTTATTTTCTCACTCAACGGGCCGATGAACAGATATTGGAAAGAAAAAGATTGGCACAACATTAAACATGAGTTCAAAAATAAAGCTCAGATATAAACAGAAACATCTTGCTGGGCAATGAACAAACAATTTTGAAGCAATAAATTGATAATGTTAAAACATGAGTAATAAATAATGATGACCATTCGGGGAAGAGTGTGTGTCTGTCCGTCTCACTCCCAATATCAGCGGGTGTGAGTGTGTGTTGGTGTGTGGCAATGAGGGTGGATGTGAACCCTCAGAGTGAGAGTTATCCAAAACATTATCACTCACTCACAAACACCTCCAACTTCCTCACATGGAAACACACACAAACACACTCTTACATTGCACACACAGAGATGCACACACAGAGATACTTCTCTCTCTTACACACACACACACACGCACACACACTCCTCTTTCTAACACACACTCTCCCTCACACACAAACTCTCTCACACACACACACACACGCTCTCCCACACACTCTCACACATTCTCTCTCACACACTCTCTCACGCCCACACACGCTCATGCACTCTCACACACGTGCTCTCTCTCACACACATGCTCTCTTGCACACACATGCTCTCTCGCACACATGCTCTCACGCACACATGCTCTCACGCACACATGCTCTCACGCACACACTCCACGCACACACTCTCTCACGCACACATGGACACACTCAGACATGCACACACCCTGTCACAAGCACACCGATCTCTCTCTCTCACACGCACTCTCTCACACACACGCACTCACACACACACACACACGCTCTCTCACACACACACACACACACACTCTATCACACACATTCTCCCTCACACACACTCTCCCTCACACACACTCTCCCTCACACTCTCTCTCACACACACTCTCTCTCACACACACTCTCTCTCACACACTCTCTCTCACACACACACTCTCTCACACACAGTCTCTCTCTCACACACACTCTCTCACACACACTCTCTCTCACACACACACGCTCTCACACACACACACACTCACACACACTCTATCACACACACTCTCCCTCACACACACTCTCCCTCACACACTCTCTCACACACACTCTCTCTCACACACACACTCTCTCTCACACACACACACTCTCCCTCACGCACACTCTCCCTTACACACACACACACTCTCACACACACTCTCAGGCACACACTCTCTTACGCCCACACTGTCACATGCACACCCGCACACGCTCTCCCACACACGTTCAGACAAACTCATACTCTCACAGACTCTCTCTCTCAAATGCACACTCTCTTTCACACGCACACACTCTCTCTCGCACACACTCTCTCTCGCACACACTCTCTCGCACACACTCTCTCGCACACACTGTCTCATGTACACACTCACGCACACACTCTCACACTCTCTCACAAATGGACACACTGTCAGACATGCACACACATCTCTCTCACACACACGCTCACCCTCACACACATTTTTTAACTCACACACACTCCCTTACACACACACACACACACACACAGTCTCACACATACACAAACTCTCACACGCACACACTCTCTCACACACACTCTCACATACACACACACTCTCACATACACACACACTCTCTCTCACACACACACACTCACACACACACACTCTCTCAGGCACACACTCTCTCACACCCACACTGCCACACGCACACACTCTCACACATTCTTTCAAACAAACTCACACTCTCACACACTCTCTCTCACACGCACACGCTCTCTCTCTCACACACGCACACACTCTCTCCCTCACACGCACACTCTCTCACATGCACACACTCTCACACGCACACACACTCTCTCTATCACACTCTATCTCACACGGACGCATTGTCAGACATGCACACACACACTCCGTCATATGCACACAGATCTCTCTCACACACACACGCTCTCTCTCACACACACTCTCGCTCACACACACTCTCTCTCACACACACTCTCTCTCTCACGCATGCTTTCCCTCACACACGATCTCTCTCTCACACGCTCTCTCTCATGCACACACTCTCACGCACGCACTCTCATGCACACTGATGCGCACACACTCTCGCTCTCTTCCACACAATCTCTCAGACAAACACACTCTCTCACATTCTCTCTCTCTCACACGTACACTCTCTCTCAGACACACACTCTCTCTCACACTGACTCGAGTCCCTCAAATCTCTCTCTCTCAGACGCAAATATACTAGCTCTCTCTCACACACACACATCCTCCTCTTTCTCTCTCACAGAAATATGCACGTATACGCAGACACAGACAGACACACACACACTTCCCTCCCTATCTTACATTTACACACACATGCCAAAAATTGACACATTACTCTCTCTCACATACACGCACTCCACACTATCTCTCTCACACACACACACACTCACACACATACACACTCCTCTTTCTCACACTCACTCTATCTCACAAACACACACTCTGTAATCCCTCCAACACAGACACCCACACATTCCTATCCTGTGTCTCTCTCACACAGACACGCTATCTCATAGACATGCACAAACACACTCCTCCTCTCACTCACTCACTCCTCTCTCTCACACACACACATAGATATATAGAACATAGAACATAGAACATTACAGCGCAGAACAGGCCCTTCGGCCCACGATGTTGCACCGACCAGTTAAAAAAAAAAACTGTGACCCTCCAACCTAAACCAATTTCTTTTCGTCCATGAACCTATCTACGGATCTCTTAAACGCCCCCAAACTAGGCGCATTTACAACTGATGCTGGCAGGGCATTCCAATCCCTCACCACCCTCTGGGTAAAGAACCTACCCCTGACATCGGTTCTATAACTACCCCCCCTCAATTTAAAGCCATGCCCCCTCGTGCTGGATTTCTCCATCAGAGGAAAAAGGCTATCACTATCCACCCTATCTAAACCTCTAATCATCTTATATGTTTCAATAAGATCCCCTCTTAGCCGCCGCCTTTCCAGCGAAAACAATCCCAAATCCCTCAGCCTCTCCTCATAGGATCTCCCCTCCATACCAGGCAACATCCTGGTAAACCTCCTCTGCACCCTCTCCAAAGCCTCCACATCCTTCCTGTAATGTGGGGACCAGAACTGCACACAGTACTCCAAGTGCGGCCGCACCAGAGTTGTGTACAGTTGCAACATAACGCTACGACTCCTAAATTCAATCCCCCTACCAATAAACGCCAAGACACCATATGCCTTCTTAACAACCTTATCTACTTGATTCCCAACTTTCAGGGATCTATGCACACATACACCTAGATCCCTCTGCTCCTCCACACTATTCAAAGTCCTCCCGTTAGCCCTATACTCAACACATCTGTTATTCCTACCAAAGTGAATTACCTCACACTTCTCCGCATTAAACTCCATCCGCCACCTCTCGGCCCAACTTTGCAACCTGTCTAAGTCTTCCTGCAAACTACGACACCCTTCCTCACTGTCTACCACACCACCGACTTTGGTGTCATCAGCAAATTTGCTAATCCACCCAACTATACCCTCATCCAGATCATTAATAAATATTACAAACAGCAGTGGCCCCAAAACAGATCCCTGAGGTACACCACTTGTAACCGCACTCCATGATGAATATTTACTATCAACCACCACCCTCTGTTTCCTATCCGCTAGCCAATTCCTGATCCAATTTCCTAGATATACACACCTGTCTATCTCTGTCACGCAGACATAAGAACATAAGAACATAAGAAATAGGAGCAGGAGTAGGCCATCTAGCCCCTCGAGCCTGCCCCGCCATTCAATAAGATCATGGCTGATCTGACGTGGATCAGTACCACTTACCCGCCTGATCCCCATAACCCTTAATTCCCTTACCGATCAGGAATCCATCCAAACGCGCTTTAAACATATTCAGCGAGGTAGCCTCCACCACCTCAGTGGGCAGAGAATTCCAGAGATTCACCACCCTCTGGGAGAAGAAGTTCCTCCTCAACTCTGTCTTAAACCGACCCCCCTTTATTTTGAGGCTGTGTCCTCTAGTTTTAACTTCCTTACTAAGTGGAAAGAATCTCTCCGCCTCCACCCTATCCAGCCCCCGCATTATCTTATAAGTCTCCATAAGATCCCCCCTCATCCTTCTAAACTCCAACGAGTACAAACCCAATCTCCTCAGCCTCTCCTCATAATCCAAACCCCTCATCTCCGGTATCAACCTGGTGAACCTTCTCTGCACTCCCTCCAATGCCAATATATCCTTCCTCATATAAGGGGACCAATGCTGCACACAGTATTCCAGCTGCGGCCTCACCAATGCCCTGTACAGGTGCATCAAGACATCCCTGCTTTTATATTCTATCCCCTTCGCAATATAGGCCAACATCCCATTTGCCTTCTTGATCACCTGTTGTACCTGCAGACTGGGCTTTTGCGTCTCATGCACAAGGACCCACAGGTCCCTTTGCACGGTAGCATGTTTTACATCTTTCTTACACACACACACTAACTCGTTTCTCTGTCTTGCATTTACACACACACAACAAACATTGAAACGTTATGTCACAGACCCACATTCCTCTCTCTCTCTCACGCACACAGACACATCTTGTTTCGCTCACACATACAGGCTCACACACAGACTCCTCTCTCTCACACACAAACACAGCGCTCCACACTATCCCTCACACGCCACACTCTCCTCTTAACACACACACACACACAAACTGTGAATGTGTGTGAGAGAGAAACAAGAGTTGCAATGTGTGTGAGGGAGAGTGTGAAAGGAGAGTGTGTGTGTGTGAGAGACAGAGTAGAGCTGATATCTGTGTGTGTGTGTGTGTGAGAGAGGAGAGAGATTGGAATCAGTGTGTGAGCGTACATGTGTGAGAGAAACAAAGTGTGTGTGTGTGTGATAGAGAGTTGAGTGCTTCCATGTGTGAGTCAGAATGATGGGTGTGAGTGAGAGAGGGGGAGAGATTCTGTGTATAGGGGTGTGTGTGTGATATAAAGAAAGACTCTCCTCCTTGCTCACACACAAACAGACACACACTAACAAGCTGATCCCCAGTGTCCCTACCCAACCCGGCGCGCAGCACGGACTGCCCCCCCCCCCCCCACACTAACTCTGTCATCTCTCTCTCACACAGACACACCTCTTTCTTTATTCCACACACACACACACAGCCATACACACTGAATCCCTCTCACTCACATCCCTCATTCTGTCACATACATGCGCTCACCTCTCTATCACACACACAGACATTTTTTCTCTCACACATGTATGCTCACAAACTGATCCCAATCTCACTCCTCTCTCACACACACACATAAAGATAGCAGCTCTCCTCTATCTCTCACACATTCACACTCACTCACACACACATTGCAACTCTTGTCTCTCTCTCTCTCACACACAGACATTCACACTGACTCCACTCTATCTCACAGACACACACACACTCTGACAATTCTCACACACTGACTCCAGTCCCTCACCTCTCTCTCTCACACACAAACATACCAGCTCTCTCTCTCACACACACACACAGCCTCCTCTTTCTCTCTCTCACACACACACAGCCTCCTCTTTCTCTCTCTCTCACACACACAGCCTCCTCTTTCTCTCTCACACACACACACAGCCTCCTCTTTCTCTCTCTCACACACACACAGCCTCCTCTTTCTCTCAGACACACACAACCTCCTCTTTCTCTCTCTCACACACACACAGCCTCCTCTTTCTCACACACACAGCCTCCTCTTTCTCACACACACAGCCTCCTCTTTCTCTCTCACACACACACAGCCTCCTCTTTCTCTCTCTCTCACACACACACAGCCTCCTCTTTCTCTCTCTCACACACACACAGCCTTCTCTTTCTCTCTCTCACACACACACAGCCTCCTCTTTCTCTCTCTCACACACACACAGCCTCCTCTTTCTCTCTCTCTCACACACACACACACAGCCTCCTCTTTCTCTCTCTCACACACACACACAGATTGAGCTGGCCGAGTGCTAAAGGACACAGAGTGTCTGTGGCAAGTGAAGGGAACAACAAGAGGGAAAACATACAAGACCTCTTCCTCACCAACCTGCCTGCCACAAATACATCTCTCCATGACAGCAGTGGTAGGAGTGACCATTGCACACTCCTTGTGTAGATAAAGTCCCACCTTCACAGTGAGTGCTGTGTGGCACTATCACCGTGCTGTATTGGATAGATTTGGGTTCTAGGATTGAAGTAAAAGTTCAGAATCTTGTTGTAAACTAATTTCTGATGAGAGTTACAGAATGATGGGGAAAGATCACAGACAGTGCTTCTTAAAGGGACTCTGTACTGGTTGGAGTCAAACCTGACACATGGGAAGATGGTTGTGGTTATGGGGCTCAGTCATCTCAGCTCCAAGACATCACTGCAGGAGTTCCTCAGGGTAGTGTCCCAGGCCCAACTATTATGTTTGCATCTAATTATAAACAATAAAAAGACAACCATTTAGGTCAGTATAATTAAAACAAGGAACAGTTTACTTAACGTCTTAATAGTTGCATAGTCATTCTAATACTGCTTCCCCAGCTTGTTCCCTGGGTCACCTATCCCGGTCTCTTAAAGGGGCATAACACTCCAAACCACATATATAACATTCCTCCCCTTTAATTTCAAAAACTCTCAGTAACAACATATGTACACAATTTTAAACATTATGCAGGCATTGGAGTGAACATATAAACATGGTAAGAACTGCATGGAAAACATGGAAACACATGGAAAACAACCACCCTCCACCTTAAGCATCATATCCAATCATTGGAGGACTTTGACATAACTAAAACAAGGTCTCTCAACATCATAGGGCAGGGTGGGTGTTACTTGTTTCTTCGATTGTAAAGACCAACTCAAAGTATCTGTTCAATTCGCATGTCATATCCTTATTTTCCATTATTAATTCTACAGGCTCACTTTCTGTGGACAAACACTCACTTTCAGTCATTTCTGTTTAAAAATATCTGTGGAAACTCTCAACATCTGTCTTCAGATTTGTGACGAGCTTTCTACTGAACTCTAAACTTCCCCTCCTTGTTCATCTTTCAGTCATTCTTTACTATTTTTGATAATCTGCCAAATCTTCTGATCTGTCACTCAAATATGTTTTATCTTTAACTTTGATACTGTCTTTATCTGTTATAACTAACCACAGAGGGTTGGCCCTCCCCGGGAATTTATCATTCTTGTTTGAATATATCTAGTCTGTGGACTGTGAAATATTAAACTTATTTCAGTTTAGAATATTAGACTCAGATCCTCCCTCAAAATGAATGCTAAATTCCATCGCATTATGATGGCTGTTATCTCAGGGTGCCTCCACTATCAGGTCATTAATTAATCCTTATTTGTGTACTTTCCCAGGTCAAGTTTGGCCTGACCTCGTAGGTGGCAAAACATGTTGTTCTAATAGACTATCCTGAAAATAGTTATCAATTCCTCACCTAGGCTACCTTTGTCCCTCTGATTTTTGTCTTTATCTAGAATAAAATCCGGAATGATAATCACCATCTCTTTCTGACAAACTCCTTTATACCTTGTTCCTACTGTGTGGTTACTGTTTAGGGGCCTGTCAATCCCACAAGAGACTTCTTCCCTTTATCGTTTCTCATAAATTTCTTCCTGAACCGTTTCTCCATCCAGGTTTCCTGAGCTTAGTCCATCCCTCTCTATTGTGTTAACACCATCATTAATTAATAGAGCTAGTCCTCCTCCACCTTTTCCTCACTCCCTGTCCTTCCCAAACATCTTGTACCCTTCAATATTCCGGTCCCAATCTATGTCACCCTGCAGCATAAAATGGCTCAGATCATGTTCATTTATTTCCATTTTAGTATCAAAAACAATTTTAAAAAAACAAAAAGCTAAATAACCAAGAAACGAATGCTACTTCGCAGTCTCACATTCACTCACTAACTCACTCTAGAAAGGTTACAGGAGTAAAAAAGATGTTCCCACACCACTTGTGTGAGTGCAGCTACAAACTCTTGGTTGGTGAGGTGTGGGAATGTGTAAACCACACTCTGGGCAGAACCATCTCTCTCTAAAAGTCCCATCAGGAATCTAGACAGGAACTGGGAAGGTTGTAGATTGTACTCAATCAAATCTTTATTCCTAAACACAATCTTCTTCTTGGAGACTCCTGTGAAGGCCATCTCACCAAGCTTCAGTAACACATCACGGGAGTTTTCAATCTCTCGGCAATGGTTTTTCAGAATGTTGTCAATATAGTAGGAATATAGTTGGGTGATGGTCTTGGGAACTTGCTGCCGTTTCCTGTCTCTTTGTGTAAAGAAGGGACCCAGTGACAGAGCGAGGATCCAGCACTAGGAAGGGTTGTAACACATGGTGTACAGGATCTCGTTCTCCTCCACGTGTTTGAAAACAGCTGCTGCCACCGTCTGATCTTCAAAAAACTTGTTGAAATATTCCTTCCGTTCATCGCCAACAAATCCCAGGATTTCAGCCCAGACACTGACGTCAGCCTTTTCCAATAAATGTAATGCAGTGGGGCGGCTGGTCACAAGCACTGAACATCCTGGGAGCAGCTTGTGCTGTATTAAACTGTACACAATGTCAGACACTTCACACCAGCATTCGGGATCTGTGCACATGGACTGAGGTTCTGTATTTCTCCGATTGTCGGCAAAATCAATCCTGTCCTTGAATTCATCCAAACCATCGAATATAAACAGCAATCCCTCTGGGTTCTTCCAGAGCTCTCCCAGAATATTCCCAAAGTAGGGATATTGATCCAATATCAGATTCTTCAGGTTTATTCTACAGTTAATAGTGTTCAAATCCCGGAATTTAAAACTGAAAACAAATTGAAAGTGTGGGTATATTTTCCCAGTGGCCCAGTCATAAACAATCTTTTGTACCATTGTTGTTTTTCCAATTCCCGGCACTCCGCTCACTGCTGCTGAACTCCCAGATTTGGATCTTGAATGGGATTGGTGGAATAATCTCCTAATTTTTTGCAGCAAACTGCCCGTCTGGGAAAAGCTGCTCTGAAACAATTGATCACTTCGGATTTTTTCCAGTTCTTTCCGGAGATGTTTCTCTCTCCATTCTTCATGGTCTCGGCCTCTAGCCAGCAGTTCATGTTCGACAAGTGTCCGATCTCGAACAGTAAAAATAACCGTTAGCTCAGCGTATCGATCAACCAGCTGGAAAATCTTAACCTTCTCCTTTATGAGGATAGTGTTCACTCTCAGTGTTTCAGTTTGTACCCGGAGTGTCTCCTTGTGTTTCTGTTGGAGATCTTCAATGAGAACAGAGAGAAATGTTAGTTGCATTAAAATACCATCTTTGCTGAATTGTTAGACTTACTTTACAGTTTCAGTCAAGGTTTGTGCAGGAATTGAAATTAAGTTATTGGAAACCTCGCTTCACAAGCACCAATTTTAATTAAATGTTTCAGATCGTAACTTAACTCTAATATTTCCATAACTTTCCATTTTATGAAGGTGATGTTTCCTCTCTGATGGTTAATGCTTTCCAACCTGCCCTTAATACAGACACCTCACTGGGAGTCTGCAAGGATCATGGTTACATGATAGACGATTTTTGAGTCCATTAGTCTGTGAACGAGTCGGTGTTCCCAATCTGCTGCAGAAATGGTAAATGGGATATTGGATATGAATGGGAGATGGAGAGATTGTAATTGTTCAGGAGTCTCACTGTGACTGCACCCCTCCTTCAACAGGTTCCCTTTCATACTGTGTGAGCATTGGAATTCCAACAGTTTTGAACATGGAAAGTTCTCCTATTCTATCAGGCTGTTGCCTGGTCACCCATGTGTGGTGATATAAACAGGGCCTAGTTTTAAGGCTGATAAAATTGGATATCCTAAATTAAAGAATTGGGCACATTGAAATCAAACACAGTCAAACCGCAGGCAGGCCAATTGTACAATACACAAATGTGTCTGGGCCTGACCCATCAACCACCCATCAAAGGTCGTTACACTCTACTTGAGACTTAGCAGGAGATCATGGCACCTCATTGAAATGCATCGGTCTATTGTTAGAAGCCCAGATCGGGCCAGACTTTCTGTCACCAAGAAATCCTGTAGAAACCTTACCTGATAACAAGTTCAACAACATGGAGATGGACACCTGGGGGGCGGACCCTGGTGTCCTGTCAGGCAGACATCAAGAAACCCACTGGGTATTGGAACCCCCTCCTGGGACTTCATTGGTCAGAAGCCAGAGAAGTTTCTGGAAAGGCAAGCAGGCTGGGGATAAAGGGACATATTCAGAGGCACACAGGAGCGAAGACTCGACAGGGGAGACAGCCGTGACCATTCGGAAGACTGACCAGACAAGGAAGGAAGGAAGAAGCGGCCATCGAGACTCACCTTCGTGACAACAGACCAGAGGGACTCAGAGAATCGGGCCTGCAGTTTAACCAAGTCACCTTTACGGGTAGTATACTTGAATCTGCTGGGGTATCCTCTTGTTTTATGTGGGTAATTTAAGGGTTAATAGTGTTATTTAATAAACTTGTTGAACCTTTACTTGTGTTTGTCCTTGTCCACCTTGCAAATAAGGGCACCGGGGTAAAACCTTGGAGTAAGTAAACTGGTTGAAAGTATCTGAGAATTAACAGGTACAACAGTGGCACCCCAGATGGGACTTCGATAAGAAGTAATACGTTGCTCCGAAGTCGAATCTTCAACCCGGTATTCTCCAACACTCCGTCTGAGCCTGCATTAAGAGGGCAGATGCCCCACGTGACGGCCAGTCTTAAGTGAGTGAAGGACTAATACAGATTCAACCAGTAAATTGGGCCATAAACCCGGTGTCTGTAACACAAGGTGGACAAACTGTGTAGTCAGAACTAGAACAGTCTAGGGAATTTGGGTAAAATCTACGGGAGGAATTTAGTACCTTGCCTATACTCAAGTGACGAATCCTAAAAGGAAATAATCATGGCCAGTCATGCTGCATTGGAGGACCTCTGGGATTGGGGTTCAAATGTCCAAATCCACCCATGGGTCCGCATTCTGTCACAACTGGCCGTAATAGGAATCCTACTTATGATAGTGTACCTAACCATCCTCACATTTTAGTGCGCCCGGTGGAAGACCGCGCGCACACAACAATTGGAAGCGGAGGTAAGCACAGGAGAAGAAAGGAACCAGATTAACATGATACACATGAGCCAATTCCAGGCTCAATGTGATAAAGCCTGCCAAAGGGCACGGCGTGCTGTCCGTGAGAGAGAGGCTGCGCTGCAACAGGTAGAGGAAGTTAAACGTAAATGCAGCGACCTACAGGCTGCAGTAAAAGTTTTGCACGAAGCAGGAAACGTAAATACAGCCCGCGCAACAGACCACTCCAAATGCCTGCGTGAGATTGAAGATTTAAAAGCACAACTTGCCATAAAAAGGGGTGTAATGTGTGCATACACGACTGAAACAGGGGATAGTGACCCAGGGGTAGAGTGGGGGGATTTAGAAGAGGATGCCTGCCATTATGCAACAGCTAGCGTCACTGCCGACTGGGGATCCCCACCTCCCTTCCCAGTAGTGGAACGAACGGCACCACCTAATCAAGCCCCCACCTGGGGAAACTCAGTCTCAGCTCCTCGTTCAAAAAGCCCAGTCACTAATCCGGTTCCTGTACCGATGAATCCGGTCACCACCCAACGACAGGACGGACAGAACCACAATGTGACTTATGTAACTCCATACACCATGACACAGCTCACTGACATAGCTAAAGTGATTGGAGTATTTGAACCCTCCGGGGATCCACATGCTCTCTTTGACCAGGTTACCCAATATCGTGTTTTAAACGGTCTAGATGAGGCAGAAGAGGTTAAACTTATTCTGTTATGTTTAAGTCCTGCCATTCAGTTTAAACATTTTTGTAGATGGGTCATCCATGGTGGAAGAGGGAAACAGGAGGACAGGATGTGGGATATACGTGGAAGACCAAGAAGGCAAGCCCCTGAGGGAGATAGCCTTAAAACTTCCAGTACACATGAGTGCACAAGCTGCAGAACTGGCAGTGATAGCGTACGTAGTCAGCCACCCTGACCTGTTCCCCACACCCGCGGACATACACTCCGATAGTATGTATGTCTGCAACAGTTTAACAGACTCCATGCCCCTATGGGAAGCAAGGGGATTCATATCAGCAGATGGGGAAACCTCTACCATCAGCCCCACTGTTAAGATTTATTTTCCAAGCTGCCCAAGACCGGGAGTCTGGCATAATTAAAGTAAAGGCCCACCACCGCACCTCCCCACTTGGGAACATAAGGGCAGATGAATTAGCCAAACAGGGTGCTAGAGAGGGAGAATTTTGGCAACCAATAGTTACAGAGCGAATTGAAGATGTGACTGTTAGCCAGACCAAGGTTGAAGACCTAAAACAAGCCCAGAGCAGTGACCAGGACCTGAAACAAATTCAGGAAGGGGCAAAACCCGCCTCCTTTGAAAAATGGCGAGACGCAATATCGGTCCAGGATGGGCTTGTCCTTAAGGACGGCTTATATGTGCTCCCAACCAGGGACCGTAACCAAATCATTTTCCAAAACCACCATGTCCAGGGCCATCAAGGGGCAGGAACTACAAGTGAGCGAATCAAAGGATTGTGTTGGTGGCCAAACCTAGAACAGGATGTGCGGCATTACGTTGATAATTGTATCATCTGTGCACTGAACAATCCTGATAAATAATCCCACAAAGGGGAACTGAGGCAGACTCGCCCTGTGGAAGGTCCCTGGACAAATCTCCAGACTGACTATATTGGTCCCCTACCGCCCGGAGTGGGAGATTACAAATACACCCTGGTCATCGCAGACACTTTTAGTAAATGGGTGGAAGCTTTTCCAACGCACACAAACACAGCCAAGGTCATGGCTGACATCCTAGTGCAGCACATATTCACGAGGTGGGGCCTTCCCCGCAGCATCGACTCAGACCAGGGCACGCACTTCACTGCCCAGGTAATGCAACGTGTAATGGAATTGTTGGGGATAAAGCAAAAATTCCACATTGCTTACCACCCCCAATCTAGCGGTGTAGTAGAGAGGATGAACCGTACCCTCAAAGATATGATCCGTAAGACCGTTCAGCAGAACAATCACTCCTGGAACAAAGTCCTTCCATTCATATTAATGATAGTGCGGAATTCCGTATCTAGTTCCACCGGATTAACCCCCATGTCCTCATGACCGGGCGACCTATGCGAGGAATTGAACCTTTACTCGGGCAGGATCTGTCCGGGCCCGAAGTCACGGCCCTCACCCACGAAAATGCCGTGAGAGCCATTCTAGAAAACATACAGGCCGCACAACAGGCTGCAGCCGTTAAGATAGGCAAACAGAAGCAGCAAAGGAAGGCCTATTTTGATGATAAGGTAAAACCCACCGAATATGAGGTTGGGCAACAGATAATGCTCAGAGTCTTCCAGCCAGGAACGTTCTTGTCCCCCAAATATGCCGGCCCCTATCCAGTGGTAGACAAGGCCAGCCCCTCGGTTTACAAGGTCATGGTAGACCACAAGAAAGCCGGGTGGTATCATGTGAACCAAATGAAGGCATTCGGCTCCCAGCAAAATTTTCACCAAAACCATGTCACCCTGGAAGGAGTCTTTGAGCCACAAGGAAGTCCCAACCCTCACCCCACAGCACCGGACCAAAACCACGGTCCACAACCTGTACCCCAGGTTATCTACCCTCACCCCACAGCACCGGACCTAAACCACGGTCCACAACCTTTACCCCAGGTTATCAACCCTCACCCCACAGCACCTGACCTAAACCACGGTCCACAACCTGTACCCCAGGTTATCAACCCTCACCCCAGAGCACCGGACCTAAACCACGGTCCACAACCTGTACCCCAGGTTATCAACCCCCACCCCACAGCACCGGACCTAAACCACGGTCCACAACCTGTACCCCAGGTTATCAACCCTCACCCCACAGCACCTGACCTAAACCACGGTCCACAACCTGTACCCCAGGTTATCAACCCTCACCCCACAGCACCGGACCTAAACCACGGTCCACAACCTGTACCCCAGGTTATCAACCCCCACCCCACAGCACCGGACCTAAACCACGGTCCACAACCTGTACCCCAGGTTATCAACCCCCACCCCACAGCACCGGACCTAAACCACGGTCCACAACCTGTACCCCAGGTTATCAACCCCCACCCAGTATCCCCAGGAACAGCACACGCAACCTCGGTCCCCACCCCAATTTACAGTGCTTCATGAATAAAACCCCGACCCAGGGGACCCCGATGGAAAGGATGGGGAACCCGCAAACCTTACCCCCTGTGGCGCCCCTGGTACCGGGACTCCCAGAACCGTTTGATCCGGCGCTCACTACCAGAGGTGGTAATGCAGTGGGTACCTGGCAGCCAAAGCCCGCCCATATAGGTTCTCTCCACTGAGAAAGAATCAGGACATCACAGTCCAAATTGTAAATAGCTTTATCCGTCCACTCCACGCATCACCCAATTGAAAAGGGTTTCTTATCTGCCCACATTATACTGCGTCATAATCTTCCAACACACCACAGTTTGGTTGTGAGATGAAGAATCTATTGTTATACTGTGCCAGAGTCCTCCAACAACAAGGACACATGCCACATACCCAACATTTTATTTTCACGCCCTGCAAACTCCTTCCCCCACTACCCTTCGTATGACACGATTGGGCCTTTATTATTCCTTTACTTATTTCTTTGGTTTTATTTTCTAAAAAAGAGGAGTCATACGACATTCTAGTAAAGAAAAGGAAAAGAGAATCAGATATTAATAAGAATTAACAGGTGCTACCTTGATCTTCCCCAGAATGAACTACATACTTCCCTGTTATCTGGGACTCCTTGTCGCAGACCGAACCACAGACACCACATCAACCAAAGACCAGAAGATCAGCCTACGATACCCCGGATACATGTGGTTCACCCCACGCCCGATGGAAGTACACCCGTCAGAGGTCAACCTTTTGGCACCCCTTAGAAACTTTCTGGAAGGGGACTACAGAACAATATCTAAAGAACGTAAACTCTTGCAGAATAAAAGACTTGATTTCGATGCAGCAAAAGCAAGACTGAAGAAGGCAAAGGTCTCAGAGGCCCGTTCAGCAGCAGAACAGGAAATGCGAATTACACAAAGTGAATTTGATCGCCAGGCAGAGATCACAAGACTTTTGCTTGAAAGAATTAGCAGTACACATGCTCATCACCTTTGTTGCCTGCATGACTATGTTGATGCCCAGTTGACCTACTACGCTCAGTGTTACTATTGCTTTGTTTTGTATATACCCAATTGACGTATTGTTTCTTGTTTTTTAAAATTATTTTACTTCATTTTGTACTGTTTATTGCTTTGTTTTGTACATACCCGATTGCTTATTCTTTTTTTTAAATTATTTTACTTCATTTAAATTTGTTAGTACTATTGTGGGTTAGGGATGATACTGTCAACTCCAGATTCGGGGTACTTGCTTGTTCAGATGGTTTGGTGAGAATTGTGTGATCCGGTTCGCTGACGCTCATTGGATCAAGAGGAGGGAATGTGGTGATATAAACAGGGCCTAATTTTAAGGCTGATAAAATTGGATATCCTAAATTAAAGAATTGAGCATTTTGAAATCAAACACAGCCACACCGCAGGCAGGCCAATTGTACAATACACAAATGTGTCTTTGCCTGACCCATCAACCACCCATCAAAGGTCGTTACACTCTACTTGAGACTTAGCAGGAGATCACGGCACCTCATTGAAATGCATCGGTCTATTGTTAGAAGCCCAGATCGGGCCAGACTTTCTGTCACCAAGAGATCCTGTAGAAAGCTTACCTGATAACAAGTTTAACAACATGGAGATGGACACCTGGGGGGCGGACCCTGGTGTCCTGTCAGGCAGACATCAAGAAACCCACTGGGTATTGGAACCCCCTCCTGGGACCTCATTGGCCAGAAGCCAGAGAAGTTTCTGGAAAGGCAAGCAGGCTGGGGATAAAGGGACACACTCAGAGGCACAAGGAGCGAAGACTCGACAGGGGAGACAGCCATGACCATTCAGAAGACTGACCAGAGAAGGAAGGAAGAAGCGGCCATCGAGACTCACCTTCGTGACGACAGACCAGGGGGACTCAGAGAATCGGGCCTGCAGTTTAACCAAGCCATCTTTACGGGTAGTATACTTGAATCTGCTGGGGTATCCTCTTGTTTTATGTGGGTAATTTAAGGGTTAATAGTGTTATTTAATAAACTTGTTGAATCTTTACTTGTGTTTGTCCTTTCTCCACCTTGCAAATAAGGGCACCGGGATAAAACCTTGGAGTAAGTAAACTGGTTGAAAGTATCTGAGATTAACAGGTACAACAATTAGACCCAAAAATCACCTGAATTGGGACACATTGTCTGGTCTTGGGGCTTTCATGATGACCTCCATCTTGGGCCTTGTGCAATCCATTTCATGACCCAGGCATTCAATGGAGTCCTTGAAGAACTCATATTTCTCTCTTGATTTGCAGGCCGTGCTCCTGCAACCTCTAAGGTATTCTCCAAGTACTGGGAAAATAGTCGAATCCATGAGCAAGATCTCATCCAGGTAAGTCTGGACTCCTGTCATTCCACTCAGGATTTGGTCCATGGCCTTCTAATCGAGATAAGGGCGCATGTAATCAAGATGTGGGCACTCCAAACGGAAATTGGGGGCACTTGTGATTCACCTGGGCACTCCTCATTGACAGGAGCAGTGCGAGCTGATATGCGGGCACTCAGAATTGAAACTGTCACTGCTCTAAATCTAAATGGGAGCACACCTAATCGGGATAGAAGTCTCTCTTATTCGAGATACGGCGTGGTCCCAATCGAGATGGGGGGGGGGGGGGGCACTGCTAACAGCGATGGGGGGAGGGGTCACTGCTAACGGTGACGGGGGAGGGGGGCACTGCTAACGGCGACGGCGGGGCACTGCTAACGGCGACGGGGAGGGGGGCACTGCCAATGGCGATGGGGGGGGGACTGCTAATTGAATTAGTCGCTGCTCCAAATCTAAATAGGAGGCACCCCGAACTGATATAGAAGGCTCCATCATTCGAGATACGGGGCACTCCTAATCGAGGGAGGGGCAGACCTAATCGAGGTAGGCAGCGATCCTAATTGACCGGGGACACTCAGAAATGACGGGGGGCACTCCTCACTGAAATAGTCACTGGTCCAAATCTAAACAGGGGGGCATTCCTAATCGAGATAGAAGGCTCCCTTATTGCAGATCGGGACACTCCAAATCAAGATGGGACACTCCTAATCGTTAGAGGGTCACTCGCAATCGAGATAGGGGGCACTCCAAATTGAGATAGTTGGGACTTCAAATCGAGCGAGAGGGAACTACTAATTGACACGGGCACTCCTGTGAACCTGGCACTGAACCCAGCCAGGCCTGTGACACTGAATCCTAAAGAACAGAGTGAATCCAGCCAGGCCTGTGGGACTGTATCTCAAGCGACAGACAGAACCCAGCAATGCCTGTGACACTGAATCTCGAAGGATAGAGTGATCCCAGCCAGGCTTGTGACACTGAATCTCAAAGGACACAGTGAACACAGCCAGGCCTGTGAGACTGAATCTGAAAGGACAGAGTGAATCCAGCGAGGCCATTGTTCGACCACCCCGAAGCCTCCTATGCTCCAGGAGAAAATGTCCCAGTCTTTGCAGCCTCTGCTTATAACTCAAACCATCAAGACCCTGCAGTATCCCAGTAGTTCTTTTCTGCACACTTCCTAGTTTAGTAATATCCTTGGTATAATAGGGTGACCAGAACAGTACACAGTATTCCAAGTGTGGCCTTACCCAATGTCTTGTACAACTTCAACATGATGTCCCAAATCCCATTCAGTATTCTGACCAATGAAACCAAGCATGTGGAACGCCTTCTTCACCACTCTATCCATTGTGACTCCACTTTCAAGGAGCTATGAATCTGTACGCCGAGATCTCTGTTCTATAACTCTCACCAATGCCCTACCACTAACTAAGTAGTGCGCTGGTTCGATCTACCAAAGTGCATCACCTTGCGTTTATCTAAATTAAACTCCATCCACCATTCATCAGCCCACTCGATCAAATGATCAAGATCCCGTTGCAATCCGAGATAACTTTCTTCACTGTCCACTATGCCACAAATCCTGGTGTCATCTGCAAAATTACTAACCATGCCTCCTAAATTCTCATCTAAATTATTAATATAAATTACAAATAGCAGGGGACCCAGCACCGATCCCTGAGGCTGGTCACAGGCCTCCAGTTTGAAAATAGAACAACCCTCGACAACCACCTTCTGTCTTCTGTCATCAACCAATTTTGTATCCATTTGGCCACCACATCCTGGATCCCATGAGATTTAACCAAATCCGGTCTAGTTTTGCTTTTAAATGTTTACATTTTTAAACACTGAAACCTCTTGCCCTTGTTGGGAATATCAGTGCGGTTTGAGAAAAGCAAACACTGATCCGACACTCAACACCCCCCAACACAGGACTGAGCAGAGAGTGTGAAATGTGAGTGGTGTGAGTGTGGATTATCTTTTATAAGTGGATAAGAAACACTCCTCCATTTTCAAATCTTTACCTTGTTTATGTAGCGTCTCGGACTCCCCTGACACTCACTATCCATCTGAATTAATCTCTATTCCTCACTGTCTAACTGTTACTCTCTGCATTGCTCCCTCTCCCTATCTCTCTGTTACTCTGCATCGCTCCATCTCTCTCTCTCCCTCTCCCTCTCTATCCCTCTCATCCACCATGTTGTTTACCGTTAAGGAGTCTAAACACGGAGAATTCAAAGACTCTTTCTGTTTCTGTCTTGGCAGAATTAGCAACATGAGTGCAAATTTCAAGATTGGATTCACACAATACAGACAGAACAGTATTTATATAATGGCTTCTGCAAATGCTGGTGAGCTCAGTACATGTGGTAGCTCAATGTTACAATAAGATAGAATCTGTATTCAGACAACTGTTACTCTCTGCATTGCTCTCTCTCATTCTCCCGACCTCTCTGTTACTCTGTATCTCTTCCTCTCTCTCTCTATCCCTCTCATCCACCATGTTGTTTATCATTAAGGGGACTAATCACGGAGAATTCAAACACTCTTTCTGTTTCTGTTTTGGCAGAATTAGCAATATTAGTGGATATTTCAAGACTGGATTGACACAATACAGACAGAACGCTGGTGAGCTCAGTACACGTGGTACCTGAATGTTACAATAAGATAGAATCTGTATTCAGACAACTGTCACCCCACAGGGTCCAAACTTCACCGTGTTAATTTGATTTGATTTGATTGATTTGTATTGGGATGCAGTGAAAAGTATTGTTTCTTGTGCGCTATACAGACAAAACATACCGTTCATAGAGTACACAGGGGAGAAGGAGAGGAAAGGGTGCAGAATATAGTGTTGCAGTTACCGATAGGGTGTGGAGAAAGATCAGCTTAATATATGGTAGGTCCATTCAGAAGTTGACATTCTCCCCAAGCACTAAAGCTTTCCACAAAGCAAGGCTCACAAATTCAACACCAGTTTCCTTTGTCCGCTCTCCCATCATGCTGTGTTCGGAGTCTCTGATCGATGCTGAGGGCCTAGTATTTGAGGCTCTGAGCTGAACCCACAATCTGTCTGATTCTGAGAGAAGATTACTGCCCACTCATATATATACCCTTGAAATATAGCTGTTGTGTACAGAGTCACTTCTTTTTTCCCTGTGTCTGCTACCCTTAAAGAACTACTGAATAATCTTTAAACATCTGTATTATCACAGAACAGGGCCAACATGGGGGAATCTCGTATCAGGGAGGGCACAGTTTAAAATTCATACAGCTCCCATTAAAGATGGAGATGAGGAGGAATAATTTGTTCTCTCAGGGGGTGGTTAGTGTTTAGAAGTCAAAGTTAAAATTCATTTATTGGTCACAAGTCAGTCTTACATTAACACTGCAATGAAGTTACTGTGAAATTCCTCTAGTTGGCGCCTGTTCAGATCAATGCACCGAACCAGCACGTCTTTCAGAATATGGGAGGAAACCGGAGCACCCGGAGGAAACCTACACAGACACGGGGAGAACATGCAAACTCCGCACAGACAGTGACCCAAGCCGGGTATCAAATCCAGGTCCTCGGCGCTGTGAAGCAGCAGTGCTAACCACTTTCCCCAGAGAGTGAGTTGAGCATTATGGGGAGACACGCAGCAAAGTAGAGTTCAGGCCACAGTCAGATCAGCCATGATCTTATCAATGGGAGGAGCAGAATGGCCCACTTCTGCTCCTATTTGTTGTGTTCTGCGTGGTACTTTAAAAGGCCATTGTACTCAGCATTGCAGGAACTCTGCCGAACACACTCTATCTCAATCACTTCCTCTCCCTCTCTGTGACTCTCACTCCATTCCTTTCCTTCCCTCTCTCTGTTACTCTCTCTCTATCTTGTTGTAGGGAAAAGTCCCTTGTACCAGTGCATTCAAGGAAGTCGAGTCGCAAGGCAAGGTTCAAAGCGTTTTTCTTTCATGTACAATTACTGGGAACCCAGGGAGACCCCTGTAGCCAGCTTAGAAACAGTGCTTGGCCACGTTGATCTCAATAGTTATACATTTGCTCTGGATATTTATAGGAATCCAAATTCGAGCGGGAACATTTGCTCATACATTTTTACAATATTTATAAAATGGCCTGTCTGGTCAGGAAGTTCCCGGAGAGACTTGTCAATTTGCATCTGTATGGTGTGTGTCCGTGTTAATGGGACTGCCTGTTCTTGCCCCCGTGTTTTAATGTGTTTCCCATTATCCTCTCGATGTGTCCCCTTATCTAAATCGACCTCTACTGTTTTGTGTCTGTATTCTATGCTTGCGAGATTAGGTGTTAATGTCATTTTGTCCTGCTGTGTGTAGGGGGATTTAATCTAATCTCTTATTCTTTTTATCCTAGTTTATTAAGTTTCTTTGCCTGCCTTGGCCATTTTATTCCTGTAATATTTTATTGACAGTCCGGTTATGCCATATAACCCACTCCAGGCCTTGACTCGCAGATATCCCGATCTTCTGGCCAAAGGCCGGTTTAAAATGCAGCTTCGTGCTGTTGCTGGGCAGAACAATGATCTTTTGTCGGCTTTGAAATGAAAGGTCTCTCAGCTGTGCAGAGGGGGATTTAAACGAATGTCCATTCGGGTGTTCCCCTCTGCATTGTGGGCACGTTATGAATGGTGCCAATCAGTCCAATAAATGAATATGTTTAATGAGGTGAATATTGATGAGATAATAAAAATATGGCTTTTGGAAAATGGCTTACTTCAGTCCCTCCTCTCGTCCAGGGGGTCCCATTCATGGCTGACCCCCCATGGACGATCTTGAGAGGTACAGTGACTTGTACAGATGTCGTCCTTGCCGTTGTTCCTCTTCCTCTGTGGTGTGGTTAAATTCTTGCATCTGGATACTGGCAGTGGGTAGCATTCTTGATGCAATATTTGCACATATCACTTTAATACAGGTTAGGCCCAGGCAGAGTGTGAACAGGATGGCTACTACTAAAATTAATCCCTTCATAATGTATGCTCCCCAAACTGTGTTAAACAGCCACCCTAACCACCCATCAGTCCCTGTAAATCCCTGTTTAAAGCTATCCAATTGCTTTTGTATCCCGGACCTGGCTGCTGTTATGTTTAATGTCTCGTCGTGTACATATGTGATGCATTTTCCTTTGATGATGGTGCATACCCCTCCTTGTCTGGCTAGCTGATAGTCTACTGCATATCTCGTTTGCTGTGTGTATAGTCTGAGTTCTGCGAGTTCTTGGTCAATTGCACCCAGTGCTTGGAGGGTGTTGTTTCCTAAGATGGTAAGTCCACATATGAAGAAATTCCTATTACTGGCACTGATCACCCCTGCGGTGCCCCCTAGGGATAGTGTCCCCAGAAATCCATACCCCAAAGAAGATCCTAATGTGACAGGGGCCTGCCAGTCTTGACCCACACTTGACCCTGACTGCACAGAGCTGTGCTGAGGTGCTTCATGGGAGTGGGGCAATTCTGTCTGAACTTAGCTCCTGTAACTAAATGCACTGGAACTACTGAATTAGAACGCAGCTAACTGTGCACTGGAACATCAGAATGCAGTTAGCTGTTACTAGAACATCAGAACTGAAGTGGATGGCCTCACACTGACTATTCATAGATTTGCAGGGTTTTTTTGTGCTGTAGCTTTACCAACTCACTTAGTCTCTCTGTGTTCCTGATTTCAAAGAATTAAATACAGTCAAATTCTAATTCAATTACAGCTAGTAGGTCAGGAAACTTAAACATAGAAACATAGAAAACTACAGCACAAAACAGGCCCTTCGGCCCCACAAGTTGTGCCGAACATATCCCTACCTTTTAGGCCTACCTATAATCCTCCATCCTATTAAGTCCCATGTACTCATCCAGGAGTTTCTTAAAAGACCCGATTGAGTTTGCCTCCACCACCACTGACGGCAGCCGATTCCACTCGCCCACCACCCTCTGTGTGAAAAACTTCCCCCTAACAATTCCCCTGTACCTACCCCCCAGCACCGTGAACCTGTGTCCTCTCGTAGCAGACATTTCCACCCTGGGAAAAAGCCTCTGAGAGTTCACCCGATCTATGCCTCTCAACATCTTATATACCTCTATTAGGTCTCCTCTCATTCTACGTCTCTCCAAGGAGAAAAGACCGAGCTCCCTCAGCCTATCCTCATAAGGCATGCCACTCAATCCAGGCAACATCCTTGTAAATCTCCTCTGCACCCTTTCAATCTTTTCCACATCCTTCCCATAGTGAGGCGACCAGAATTGAGCACAGTACTCCAAGTGGGGTCTGACGAGGGTCTTATATAGCTGCATCGTTATCCCCGGACTCCTAAACTCAATCCCTCGATTGATAAAGGCCAGCACACCATACGCCTTCTTAACCACCTCCTCCACCTGCGGGGCCAATTTTAGAGTCCTATGGACCCGGACCCCAAGGTCCTTCTGATCCTCCACAGTACTCAGAGTCTTTCCCTTAATATTGTACTCCTTCATCCAATTTGACCTGCCAAAATGGATCACGATGCATTTATCTGTGTTGAAGTCCATCTGCCACTTCTCCGCCCAGTCTTGCATCCTATCTATGTCCCTCTGTAACTTCTGACATCCCTCCAGACTATCCACAACCCCACCAACCTTCGTGTCGTCGGTAAGCGTACCAACCCATCCCTCCGCTTCCTCATCCAGGTCATTTATGAAAATGACAAACAGCAAGGGTCCCAGAACAGATCCCTGGGGCACACCACTGGTGACCGACCTCCATTTAGAAAAACACCCATCCATACACACTCTCTGCCTCCTTTGGGCAAGCCAGTTCTGGATCCACAGGGCAGCAGCCCCTTGGATCCCATGCCCTCTCACTTTTTCTAGAAGCCTTGCATGGGGGACCTTATCGAACGCCTTGCTAAAATCCATATAAACCACATCTACCGCTTTCCCTTTGTAAATGTGTTTAGTCACATTTTCGAAGAACTCCACCAGGCTCGTAAGGCACGATCTGCCTTTGACAAAGCCATGCTAAGTATTCTTGAGCATACTAAACCTCTCCAAATGCTCATAAATCTTGTCCCTCAGGATCTTCTCCATCAGCTTACCAACCACTGAGGTTAGACTCACCGGTCGGTAATTTCCTGGGCTATCCCTATTCCCGTTCTTGAAAATAGGAACCTCATCCGCAATCCTCCAATCCTCCGGCACCTCTCCCGTCTCCATCGACAATGCAAAGATCATCGCCAGAGGCTCTGCAATCTCTTCCCTCGCCTCCCACAGTAACCTGGGGTACATCCCATCCGGACCCGGCGACTTATCTATCTTGATGCCATTCAAAGATTCCAGCACAACCTCTTTGTTAAAGTCCACATACTCAATCTTTTCAGTCCACCGCAAGCCCACAGTACATCCACCCATGTCCTTCTCCTCTGTGAAAACCGAGACAAAATTCTCATTAAGCACCTCTGCCATTTCTACTGGTTCCGTACTGATTTTCCCGCCTTCACGTTTTATAGGCCCTATACCTTCATGTCTCATCCTTTTACTCTTCACATTTTTATAGAATGCCTTAGGGTGTTAAAGTATGAGCTAAAATAAAAGTTCTGATGAAGGGTCATCCTGACTCAAAACTTTGGCTCGATTCTCTCTTTTCATTTGGAGGCCCACACTGTCTGTAATTGACACACAGTAAAACAACAACCTGAGTTGTTGTCTTGTCCTGCCAGGTGGGTGCAGGAGAACCAGTGGTACTCGCCCAACAGAGATGGAGAGCTGGAAGCAGTGTTAGAGAGCACACTGCTCTCACCTGTCTTACTGTTATCAATTTGACATTAAAATTGATATTTAATCTCGTGGATCCGATCTAGAATCCTCAGCATATTGGATCAGGTTATAAATCAGTAATTTCCAAATATGTATATATAAAACCACTCGATAGCAAATCTCTTGTTCAAAGATTTTGGTTGAACCCAGAATAAAACTATCAGTAAGTTTAGGGGCTTGATTCTATAAATGGCACAGGATGGACCATTGCAAGTGTTTTTGCCAAACTATGGTTTCTAAAGTTTGCCCTTTGAAACCGATTATCTGATCACTCTCTGAATAAAAATGTTGCACCATCTGAAATAAACAATCCAAGTTCAACTGATTAAAAGGGAGGTGCAAATCCTCCAGAAGTTTCACACTTCATTATTCAACCAACATTTAAATACAGTAACAGGAGGCAATTATTTTGCCCCTTGAGCCTATTCCTCTAATTAATTATATTTTGCCTCATTTGCATCTTAACTCCATTTACCCTGAGTAGATGTCATCCTCGATAAGGACAGTTGACGATGACCTGCCATTGATTCACTTCACTTGTCATCCTGAGTTAATGAAATTCTGAGCATCTTCTTGAATAACTCCATTGGGTCAGAATCCACCGTGTTTGGTGTCTCTGTTGCTGGTTTACAATAATAAATGTAACTGGAGTGTTCGTGCTCATTGCCCAACAGCTGCAGCCATTGTTGCTCAGAGATCATTCAGTTTGGAAGTTAAATGGTTAATCTCCATGTACAGAAACAGTCCTTCTCTCAGCTCATTGACAAGGAACTGGCTCCTGGGCTCTGGGGTGAAACCACAAATATCAGGAAATCAATGTTTGCTCAAAATTCCGAAGTCCCAGTTGGAATTTGTTTCTTATCATTTGACTGATTTACTGAACATCTCTGGAACAAGAAGAGTTAAAGTAAAATTTCGAATGAAACTTGTTGACAGTTGAATTAGCAGCAGGTTGTCAAACTGGTTGAATTTGATGCCTGGAATGGGGCCGCTCCCTTCTCTGCAGTAAGTGGGGAATGTTTAAATTGAATTCCATGCTGAGGATGGGCAGCAGCTTTCACACAGAGGGTAAAGCTGTGAGCCTCACTGAAAAGGGAGACAATCACATTTCCAATTTGTTTCATTTCAGCAAGTTGCAAGAAATTTCTATCTCATTGATGCAGAGGATCAGGGATAGAAATTACACAGACTACACAGAAATGAAGAGACAGGGATTTTTTGCAGACAGAAGATAAGATTAATGTAACTTCTTACATTTAATGCCTTGACCAATATTCTGTATATGCAGCTTGTCCTGGATTCCAACATATCTCTGTTTCTTTGGCCTCTCTTTCCCCAATCCATCCATTTATTGTGTATTTCATCGGCTTATTTGCCTTTTCTAAATGCGTTACCTCACACTACTCTGAGGTCCCAGGAGGGGGTTCCAATACCCAGTGGGTTTCTTGATGTCTGCCTGACAGGACACCAGGGTCCGCCCCCCAGGTGTCCATCTCCATGTTGTTAAACTTGTTATCAGGTAAGCTTTCTACAGGATCTCTTGGTGACAGAAAGTCTGGCCCGATCTGGGCTTCTAACAATAGACCGATGCATTTCAATGAGGTGCCATGATCTCCTGCTAAGTCTCAAGTAGAGTGTAACGACCTTTGATGGGTGGTTGATGGGTCAGGCCCAGACACATTTGTGTATTGTACAATTGGCCTGCCTGCGGTTTGACTGTGTTTGATTTCAATGTGCCCAATTCTTTAATTTAGGATATCCAATTTAATCAGCCTTAAAACTAGGCCCTGTTTATATCACCACATTCCCTCCACTTCTACCATATCCAGCCCTTTCATTATCTTATAGGCCTCTATAAGATCATCCCTCAGCCTTCTAAACTCCAACGAGTACAAACCCAATCTGCTCAATCTCTCCCCATAACACCGTGTGTTACTGACGGTATCTCTACTAATGTTAATTCAGCACCCTCGCACAGTCTCTGAGTCACCCCTCTCCCCGCAGCACCCAGTGTTACTGACTGTATCTGTACTGATGTTAATCCAGCTCCCTCACACTGTCACTCAGTAACCCCTCTCCCCGCAGCACCCTGTGTTACTGACTGTATCTGTACTGATGTTAGTCCAACTCCCTCACACTGTCACTCAGTAATCCCTCTCCCCCAGCACACTGTGTTACTGACTGTATCTGCACTGATGTCAATTCAACTCTCTCACACTGTTACGCTGTAACCCCTCTCCCCCAGCACCCTGTGTTACTGACTGCATCTGTACTGATGTTAATCCAGCTCCCTCACACTGTCACTCAGTAACCCCTCTCCCCCAACACCCTATGTTACTGACTATCTGTACTGATGTTAATCCAGCTCCCTCACACTGTGACTGAGTAAACCCTCTCCCCCAGCACCCTGTGTTACTGACTGTATCTGCACTGATGTTAATCCAACTCCCTCACACTGTCACTCAGTAACCGCTCTCCCCCAACACCCTGTGTTACTGACTGTGTCTGTACTGATGTTAATCCAGCTCCCTCACACTGTCACTCAGTAACCCCTCTCCCCCAGCACCCTGTGTTACTGACTGTGTCTGTACTGATGTTAATCCAGCTCCCTCACACTGTCACTCAGTATCCCCTCTCCCCCAGCACCCTGTGTTACTGACTGAATCTGCACTGATGTTAATCCAGATCCCTCACACTGTGACTGAGTAATCCCTCTCCCCCAGCACCCTATGTTCCTGACTGTATCTCGACTGATGTCAATCCAGCTCCCTCACACTGTCATTGAGTAACCCTCTTCCCCAGCACCCTGTGTTACTGACTGTATCTGTACTGATGTTAATGCAGCTCCCTCACACTGTCACTCAGTAACCCCTCCCCCCAGCACCCTATGTTACTGACTGTATCTTGACTGATGTTAGTCCAGCTCCCTCACATTGTCACTCAGTAACCCCTTTTCCCAGCACCCTGTGTTACTGACTGTATCTCTACTGATGTTAGTACAGCTCCCTCACACTGTCACTCAGTAACCCCTCTCCCCCAGCACCCTGTGTTACTGACTGTATCTCTACTGATGTTAATCCAGCTCCCTCACACTGTCACTCAGTCACCCCGCTCCCCCCAGCACCTGTGTTACTGACTGTGTCTCTAATGATGTTAATCCAGCTCCAACACATTGTCACTCAGTAACCCCTCTCCCCCCAGCACCCTGTGTTGCTGACTGTATCTGCATTGATGTTAAACCAGCTCCCTCACACTGTCACTCAGTATCCCCTCTCCCCCAGCACCCTGTGTTACTGACTGTATCTGTACTGATGTTAATCCAGCTCCCCATCACTGTCACTCAGTAACCCCTCTCCCCCAGCACCCTGTGTTACTGACTGTATCTGTACTGATGTTAATCCAGCTCCCTCACACTGTCACTCAGTAACCCCTCTCCCCCAGCACCCTGTGTTACTGACTGTATCTGTACTGATGTTAATCCAGCTCCCCATCACTGTCACTCAGTCACCCTCTCCCCCAGCACCCTGTGTTACTGACTGTATCTGTACTGATGTTAATCCAGCTCCCTCACACTGTCACTCAGTAACCCATCTCCCCCAGACCCCTGTGTTACTGACTGTATCTGCACTGATGTTAATCCAGCTCCCTCACACTGTCACTCAGTAACCCCTCTCCCCCAGCACCCTGTGTTACTGACTGTATCTATACTGATGTTAATCCAGCTCCCTCACACTGTCACTCAGTAACCCCTCTCCCCCAGCACCCTGTGTTACTGACTGTGTCTGTACTGATGTTAATCCAGCTCCCTCACACTGCCACTCAGTAACCCCTCTCCCCCAGCACCCTGTGTTACTGACTGTATCTGTACTGATGTTAATCCAGCTCCCTCACACTGTCACTCTGTAACCCCTCTCCCCCAGCACCCTGTGTTACTGACTGTATCTGTACTGATGTTAATCCAGCTCCCTCACACTGTCACTCAGTAACCCCTCTCCCCCCAGCACCCTGTGTTACTGACTGTATCTCTACTGATGTTAATCCAGCTCCCTCACACTGCCACTCAGTAACCCCTCTCCCCCAGCACCCTGTGTTACTGACTGTATCTGTACTGATGTTAATCCAGCTCCCTCACACTGTCACTCTGTAGCCCCTCTCCCCCCAGCACCCTGTGTTACTGACTGTATCTGTACTGATGTTAATCCAGCTCCCTCACACTGTCACTCAGTAACCCCTCTCCCCCCAGCAACCTGTGTTACTGACTGTATCTGTACTGATGTTAATCCAGCTCCCTCACACTGTCACTCAGTAACCCCTCTCCCCCAGCACCCTGTGTTACTGACTGTATCTGTACTGATGTTAATCCAGCTCCCTCCCACTGTCACTCTGTCGCCCCTCTCCCCCCAGCACCCTGTGTTACTGACTGTATCTGTACTGATGTTAATCCAGCTCCCTCACACTGTCACTCAGTAACCCCTCTCCCCCAGCACCCTGTGTTACTGACTGTATCTGTACTGATGTTAATCCAGCTCCCTCACACTGTCACTCAGTAACCCCTCTCCCCCAGCACCCTGTGTTACTGACTGTGTCTGTACTGATGTTAATCCAGCTCCCTCACACTGTCACTCAGTAACCCCTCTTCCCCAGCACCCTGTGTTACTGACTGTATCTCTACTGATGTTAATCCAGCTCCCTCACACTGTCACTCAGTAACCCATCTCCCCCAGCACCCTGTGTTATTGACTGTATCTGTACTGATGTTAATCCAGCTCCCTCACACTGACACTCAGTCGCCCCCCTACTCCAGCCCCTGTCTTACTGACTGTATCTGTACTGATGTTAATCCAGCTCCCTCACACTGTCACTCAGTAACCCCTCTCCCCCAGCACCCTGTGTTACTGACTGTATCTGTACTGATGTTAATCCAGCTCCCTCACACTGTCACTCAGTAACCCCTCTCCCCCAGCACCCTGTGTTACTGACTGTATCTGTACTGATGTTAATCCAGCTCCCTCACACTGTCACTCAGTAACCCCTCTCCCCCAGCACCCTGTGTTACTGACTGTATCTGTACTGATGTTAATCCAGCTCCCTCACGCTGTCACTCAGTAACCCCTCCCCCCCAGCACCCTGTGTTACTGACTGTATCTGTACTGATGTTAATCCAGCTCCCTCACACTGTCACTCAGTAACCCCTCTCCCCCAGCACCCTGTGTTACTGACTGTATCTGTACTGATGTTAATCCAGCTCCCTCACACTGACACTCAGTCGCCCCCCTACTCCAGCCCCTGTGTTACTGACTGTATCTGTACTGATGTTAATCCAGCTCCCTCACACTGTCACTCAGTAACCCCTCTCCCCCAGCACCCTGTGTTACTGACTGTATCTGTACTAATGTTAATCCAGCTCCCTCACACTGTCACTCAGTCACCCCTCTCCCCCCAGCACCTGTGTTACTGACTGTGTCTCTATTGATGTTAATCCAGCGCCCTCACACTGTCACTCAGCAACCCCTCTCCCCCCAGCACCCTGTGTTACTGACTGTATCTGCACTGATGTTAAACCAGCTCCCTCACACTGTCACTCAGCAACCCCTCTCCCCCCAGCACCCTGTGTTACTGACTGTATCTGCACTGATGTTAAACCAGCTCCCTCACACTGTCACTCAGTAACCCCTCGCCCCCAGCACACTGTGTTACTGACTGTATCTGTACTGATGTTAATCCAGCTCCCTCACACTGTCACTCAGTAACCCCTCTCCCCCAGCACCCTGTGTTACTGACTGTGTCTTCACTGATGTTAATCCAGCTCCCTCACACTGTCACTCTGTAACCCCTCTCCGCCAGCACCCTGTGTTCCTGACTGTATCTGTACTGATGTTAATCCAGCTCCCTCACACTGGCACTCTGTAACCCCTCTCCCCCAGCACCCTGTGTTACTGACTGTATCTGTACTAATGTTAATCCAGCTCCCTCACACTGTCACTCAGTAACCCCTCTCCCCCAGCACCCTGTGTTACTGACTGTGTCTGTACTGATGTTAGTCCAGCTCCCTCACACTGTCACTCAGTAACCCCTTTTCCCAGCACCCTGTGTTACTGACTGTATCTCTGCTGATGTTAGTAGAGCTCCCTCACACTGTCACCCAGTCACCCCTCTCCCCCAGCACCTGTGTTACTGACTGTGTCTCTAATGATGTTAATCCAGCTCCCACACATTGTCACTCAGTAACCCCTCTCCCCCCAGCACCCTGTGTTACTGACTGTATCGGCACTGATGTTAAACCAGCTCCCTCACACTGTCACTCAGTATCCCCTCTCCCCCAGCACCCTGTGTTACTGACTGAATCTGCACTGATGTTAATGCAGCTCCCTCACACTGTCATTCAGTAACCCCTCTCCCCCCAGCACCCTGTGTTACTGACTGTATCTGTACTGATGTTAATGCAGCTCCCTCACACTGTCATTCAGTAACCCCTCTCCCCCCAGCACCCTGTGTTACTGACTGTGTCTGTACTGATGTTAATGCAGCTCCCTCACACTGTAATTCAGTAACCCCTCTCCCCCAGCACCCTGTGTTACTGACTGTTTCTCTCCTCATGTTTATGCACTTCAGCAGTCACGGGCATTCAGCCTTGGATCTTCAGGTTAGCGTTCTCCAAGGCGGCCTTCACGACACACGACAGCGCAGAGTCGCTGAGCAGAAAACGATAGCCAAGTTCCGCTCACACGAGGACGGTCTCAACCGGGATATTGGGTTCATGTCACACTATTTGTAACCCCCACAGCTTGCCTGGACCTGCAACGTTTCACTGGCTGTCTTGTCTGGAGACAATACACATCTTTTTAGCCTGTCTTAATGCTCTCTCCACTCTCGTTCTTTGTATCTTAAAGACTTGATTAGCTGTAAGTATTCGCATTCCAACCATTATTCATGTAAATAGAGTCTGTGTCTTTATAAGCCCTGTCTGTGAACAGAATTCCCACTCACCTGAAGAAGGGGCTTGGAGCTCCGAAAGCTTGTGTGGCTTTTGCTACCAAATAAACCTGTTGGACTTTAACCTGGTGTTGTTAAACTTCTTACTGTGTTTGGCTTTAGCCAGTGCATTATAACGGTTGGAATGCGAGTCTTTACAGGTAAGCAAGTCTGAAAGGTACAGACAATGTGAGTGGAGAGAGGGTAGAGCAGCGGTGAAAGATGTGTATTGTCTCCAGACAGGACAGTTAGTGAGATTCTGCAAGGCCAGGCAAGTCGTGGGGGTTACAGATAGAAACATAGAAAACTACAGCACAAAACAGGCCCTTCGGCCCCACAAGTTTTGCCGAACATAACCCTACCTTTTAGGCCTACCTATAACCCTCCATCCTATTAAGTCCCATGGACTCAACCAGGAGTCTCTTAAAAGACCCTATTGAGTTTGCCTCCATCACCACTGACGGCAGCCGATTCCACTCACCCACCACCCTCTGTGTGAAAAACTTCCCCCTAACATTTCCCCAGTACCTACCCCCCCCCCCCCCCAGCAACTTAAACCTGTGTCCTCTCATAGCAGCCATTTCCACCCTGGGAAAAAGCCTCTCAACATCTTATATACCTCTATTAGGTCTTCTCTCATCCTACGTCTCTCCAAGGAGAAAAGACCGAGCTCCCTCAGCCTATCCTCATAAGGCATGCCACTCAATCCAGGCAACATCCTTGTAAATCTCCTCTGCACCCTTTCAATCTTTTCCACATCCTTCGTGTAATGAGGCGACCAGAACTGAGCACAGTACTCCAAGTGGGGTCTGACGAGGGTCTTATATAGCTGCATCATTATCCCCGGACTCCTGAACTCAATCCCTCGATTGATAAAGGCCAGCACACCATACGCCTTCTTAACCACCTCCTCCACCTGCAGGGCCAATTTTAGAGTCCTATGGACCCGGACCCCAAGGTCCTTCTGATCCTCTACAGTACTAAGAGTCTTTCCCTTAATATTGTACTCCTTCATCCCATTCGACCTGCTAAAATGGACCACGACGCATTTATCTGGGTTGAAGTCCATCTGCCACTTCTCCGCCCAGTCTTGCATCCTATCTATGTCCCTCTGTAACTTCTGACATCCCTCCAGACTATCCACAACCCCACCAACCTTCGTGTCGTCGGCAAACTTACCAACCCATCCCTCCACTTCCTCATCCAGGTCATCCAGATAGTGTGACATGAACCCAAGATGGCGGTTGGGGCCGTCCTCATGTGTGTGGAACTTGACTATCAGTCTCTGCGCAGTGACTCTGCGCTGTCGTGTGTGGTGAAGGCAGCCTTGGAGAACGCTTCCCCGAAGACTCACATTCCAACCATTATTGTGTAAATTGAGTTAGTGTCTCTGTCGGCCCTGTTTGTGAACACATCTCCCACTCCCCTGATCAAGGAGCAGTGCTCCGAAAGCTCGTGTCTTGTGCTGCCAAATCGACCTGTTGACCTTTAACCTGGTGCTGTTGCCCCGCCCACCATCTCACACCGTCACAATGCCCGGCTGATTGACGGCAGCTCCGGACCAATAGGAGGAGAAGGGGGCGGGACTGGATTACCGAGCGGGAGGGGCTGGTCCTCCAACCAATCGGAGTGAATGAGGGGCGGGGCTGGGAGTGGAGCATGCGCAGTGTGCGGGATGCCAATGGGTGATTTGATGTCAGTGAGTGGAATGGCGGCTCGGGGGGAGCGATGGATCCGGCGGGTGGGCGGAGAGGATTCATAACCAGGTTTGTGTACAGCGGAAACTCAGAGAATGGAATCGCCGGTTCCCCGTTTGTACCCAGCGGGAGCCCAGTATTGTTCCCCGTTTCTGCCCCGAGTTCACCGCCGCCATGTTTACAGCGGGGTTGTGCGCCTGCACCGCCGCCGTCTTTGTGAGGAGCAATGTGAGGAGAGCGCATGTTCAGTGCCATCTTTGTGAGGGGCAATGTGGGGAGAGCGCATGTTCAGTGCCATCTTTGTGAGGGGCAATGTGGGGAGAGCGCATGCCCAGTGCCATCTTGGTCTGGGTTTGACCAAAGGGCAGAGGTTAAAGGTGAGTGTGTTTCAGAGGGGATGTGGGGACAGAATGTTGAGCAGACTGTGTTGGAAATCTGGACGTCGCTGCCTGAGTGGCTGCTGGAGGCAGGGACTCTCTGATTGAAGAAGCTTCTGGACAAACACATCAATACACAAGGTATGGTCGCTGATAGTCCAAGTACATTGATTAGACTCAATTGGTATTGAGGGGGCGGGGGAGAGAGGTTGGGGTGAGTAGTTGCGGGGGATGGGGGTGAGGGGCAGGGGGTGAGGGGTTGCGGGTGGAGAGGTTGTGGAGTGAGGGGTTGCGGAGAAGCGGGCGAGGTGTTGGGGGGATGGGGTGAGTAGTTGTGGGAGTGAGGGGCAGGGGGTGAGGGGTTGCGGGGCAGGGGTGGCAGGAGAGTGGTTGGAGTGGGGAGGGTTTGCGGGGGTTGGGGAAAGGGGTTGCGGAAGAAGGGTTGTAGGGGAGGGAATAAGGCGTTGCGGGGCAGCGGTTGCATGGGGGAGGGTTTGCAGGCGTGGGGGGGTGGGGCAGAGGTGGAGGAAGCGGTGGGGCTCGGGGAGGGGATGCGGGTGAGGGATTGCAGGGGGCGATCTATCTTCAATAGATTGGTTGAAGACTTGGGCAGAGAGGTGGCAGATGGAGTTTAATCCGGACAAATGTGAGGGAATGCATTTTGGAAGGTCCAGTACAGATCGGAAATATAGAGTAAATGGCAGAACCCTTAAGAGTATTGAAAGGCAGAGGGATCTGGGTGTACAGGTGCACAGGTCACTGAAAGTGGCAACGCAGGTGGAGAAGGTAGTCAAGAAGGCATTTGGGATTTCAATGTTGGGGTTGTTGTTGAATTTATTCGTGGTTTTCAATGTTGGGGTTGTTGTTGTTGAATTTGTTTGTCTTTTTTACATTTTAGTTTATTGTTGAATTTGACAGGTACACAGGTCACTGTGTGGCAACGCAGGTGGAGAAGGTCGTCAAGAAGGCATACGGCATGGTCGCCTTCATCGGCCGGGGCATTGAGTTTAAAATTTGCAAATCATGTTGCAGATTTATAGAATCTTAGTCAGGCCGCATGTAGAATATAGTGTTCAATTCTGGTCACCACACTAACAGAAGGATGTGGAGGCTTTGGAGAGAGTACAGAAAAGTTTTTTCTGAATGTTGCCTGGTATGGAGGGCATTAGCTATGAGGAGAGGTTGGAGAAACTTGGTTTGTTCTCACTGGAACGACGGAGGTTGAGGGGAGACCTGATAGAAGTCTACAAGATTATGAGGGGCATGGACAGAGTGGATAGTCAGAAGCTTTTTCGCAGGGTGGAAGAGTGAATTACTCGGGGGAATAGGTTTAAGGTGGAGGGGGAAGGTTTAAAGGAGTTGTCCGAGGCAAGTTGTTTTACACAGAGGGTGGTGGGAGCCTGGAACTCGCTGTCTCCCTCTTTCTCCCTGTCACTCTCACTCCCTCTCACTCTCCATTTCTCTCTGCACCCATTCACCCTCCCCCTGCTTCAGTAATGTCCATAGAGAAGGAAATCTGCCGTCCTTACCTGGTCTGGTCTACATGTCATTCCAGAGCCACAGCAACGTGGCTGACTCTCAGCTGTCCTCCCAAATGGCCGAGCAAGCCATTTCGTTCAAGGGCACGGTGCCACATGGTTCGCACTGCTGCCTCACAGCGCCAGTGAATCACGTTCCATTCCCACCTTTGGTCACTCTGTGTGGAGTTTTCACCCTGTGCATACGAAGATCCCAAAAATAATGGGAATTTTAAATTTCAGTGCAGCCTTTCTCATAGTGGAGCTCTCTCTCTCAATTCCTGCATGATTGTAATGTCGAAACTGACAGGCATCTAGTTTGCAAAGATTTTACAATTGAGTAAATGTTTACAGGCAGCGACAGAGAGAGAGAGAGAATGAGACAAAGAGACTGCAACAGGCAGAGATGGAGGCAGAGGCAAAGAGACTGAGACACGCCCCAACGGGCCCTCAGAATTAAAATGCAGAGTCTGTCCCTCATTGAAGCCCTGCTCCCACTAACCGCCTCAGTTTAACCCACCACATCCAGCTGTTTTATATCCCCCTCATTTCTCCCCTCACTCTGTCTGTCTCTCTCTCCATCTGTTTCTGCTGCATTTCGGGCTTGAATTGTGGCCTAGTCACAGAGGCTGCATTCAACCTTGGGGCAAAGAGCAGGATTCGCTCCACTCCAGTGAAACACAACAATTCTCTCCAGCCCGGAAAGCTGGAGTGACAGAGGCAGTGATAGTAATCCCCTGTCCTGAGCCCCTGCCCCTGGCACCACCCCTTCTAAAAACACAGTGAGGACTCTGGAATTGGGAACGTTTCCCTCCCTCATCCCTCACATGTTTTACAGTCAGTTCCATTTTAAATTTGCGTGTTTACAAGTTGGAGTTCAGGAAAGGCAGCTGGTTATTGATGCACAGCCAGATCCCATGAGCAATAATTTGACGATATCCGGATGGGACAAAGGGGAGAAATGTAATTCTCCCAGCTTCATGCCTGGTGTAATCCTCCCACCCAGACACTGAACGCCACGTATATTCCGAGTCTGAATAGACAACATCTCAGTCACAGAAAGAGATAAACTCCCCTCTTTAAACTGGGAACAAGCTGTGTCCATTCCTTGGAGACTTTTTAAAATCAGCCTCCCAACATTTATTTATTTGTTTATTTAGTTGTTTATTTCTGTAAATTGGGAATCCCAGAGGGCTGTGACTGAGGCTTTTCTCCAGAGACAGGGAGCTGGGCACTGACCCCACACTGGACACCCCCCAGAACCTGTGTCTCATCCCACCTCCTCACTTCAACCCACACCTCTGTTTTGCTGTCAATGTCTGTTTTTCCCTCACCCCCGCTCTCGATTTCTTTGTTCTGTAACTCTCCCCAACGCTCTACCATTAACTCAGTAAATCCTGCCCTGATTCGATCAACCAAAATGCATCACCTTGCATTTATCTAAATTAAACTTCATCTGCCATTTGTCAACCCGCTGGCCCAATTGATCAAGATCCGATTGCAATCGGAGATAACCTTCACTGTCCACTATGCCACCAATTCTGATGTCATCTCCAAACTTACTAACCATGCCTCCTAAATTCTCATCCAATTCAATATAACACGGGACATGGAGAAATCAGACATTGGTATAGTTAATGCTGGTATTTAGCATCATGCTTCAACGCCGCTACCTTTCCCTGACCTGAAATAGATGCTATAGAAATCATAGAAACCCTACAGTACAGAAAGAGGCCATTCGGCCCATCGAGTCTGCACCGACCACAATCCCACCCAGGCCCTACCCCCATATCCCCACATCTTTAACCGCTAATCCCTCTAACCTACGCATCTCAGGACACTAAGGGCAATTTTTAGCATGGCCAATCAACCTAACCCGCACATCTTTGGACTGTGGGAGGAAACCGGAGCACCCGGAGGAAACCCACGCAGACACGAAGTGAATGTGCAAACTCCACACAGACAGTGACCTGAGCCGGGAATCGAACCCTGGAGCTGTGAAGCAGCAGTGCTAACCACTGTGCTACCATGCCGCCCCCCACTGTGCTACCGTGCCGCCCCTATTCAGGATATTCGTGCCCTGTTCAGAAATTATTTAACACTCGGGTATTTCTGACCAGGTCACTGGCACAGAGTCAGGTTCTGTGGCCTGGAAAGGAAAGAGAGGGGTTAGGAGAGCAATAGTGGTGGGGGATGCGTCGGTTAGAGGCACAGACAGGCGATTCTGTGGTTGCGAACGGGACTCCAGGATGGTAGTCTGCCTACCTGGTGCTGGGGAAATGGATGTCACCGAGCGGATAGGAGGCATCTTAAAAAGGGAAGATAAAGAAACGGATATCATTGTACACATTGATGCAAATGACGTAGATAGGAAGAGCAGGGGGATCCTACGAGAGCAATTCAGGGAGTTGGGAAATGGACTAAAAAGTAGGGCCTCCAGGGTGGCCATCTTCGGGCTGCTCCCGATGCCTGGTGCCAGTGAGGCTAAGAATAGGGAGTTAGTACAATTGAATGCTTGGCTAAAGGACTGGTTCAGGAGGGAGGTCTTCATTTTCCTAGATCAATGGGAAGTTTTCAGGAGAGGATGGAACCTGTACAAGAAGGACGGGTCACAACTATGTTGAAAGGGCACGAATATCCTGGCTGGGAGTTTTGCTAGTGCAGTTCGGGGGGGGTTTAAACTAGTATGGCAGGGGGGTGGGGATCAAAATATTAGGTCTACAAGTGTAGAGGCTGGGGACGAGCTTGGGACTGGGACAAAGCTGGCAAAGAAGAAGAGCACTCTGGGGGAGGACGACCTCACTGAGCCTGGAGGTCTGGAGTGCTTATACTTCAATGCAAGGAGCGTAGCAGGTAAGACAGACGAACTTAGGGCCTTAATGCTCACGAGGGATTTGGATGTGGTTGCCGTGACAGAGACTTGGTTGAAAGAGGGACAGGACTGGCAGCTGAATATTCCGGGGTACAAGTGTTTTAGGCGAGACAGAGGAGGGGCCAAAAGAGGTGGGGGAGTAGCAGTATTAGTTGGAGAGCATATTACAGCGGTGCAGAGGGAGGACAATTCAGAGGGGTCGTGTAACGAGTCACTCTGGGTGGAGCTTAGAAACATGAAGGGCGCAGTCACTATGTTGGGGCTATACTACAGGCCCCCTAACAACCCGAGGGAAGTGGAAGAACGGATATGTCAGGAGATACTGGATAGGTGCAGGAAAAATAGGGTTGTTGTATTGGGAGACTTCAATTTCCCTGGTATAGAGTGGAAATCGCTGAGAGCTGGGACTCTGAAATGGGGAGGAATTTGTAAAATGCGTACAGGAGGGTTCTTTGGAACAATATGCAGATAGCCCGACTAGAGAGGGGGCTATACTGGACCTAGTACTGGGGAATGAGCCCGGTCAGGTCTTCAAAGTTTCGGTAGGGGAACATGTAGCAAATCGTGACCACAATTCTATTAGCTTTAGGATAGTGATGGGAAAGGATGAGTGGTGTCCCAAGGGTAAGGTGTTGGATTGGGGGAAGGCTAACTTTCGTGGGATTAGGCAGAAATTGGCAGCTCTTGATTGGGAGAGGCTCTTTGAGGGTAAATCCACATCTGGCATGTGGGAGTATTTTAAGGGACAGTTGTTAGGGCTACAGGACAGGCATGTGCCTGTAAAAAAGAAGGATAGGATTCGAGAACCGTGGATAACCAGGGAAATTGAGGGACTGGTCAAAAAGAAAAGAGAGGCATATGTTAGGTCCAGGCAGCTAAAAACAGAGGGAGCTCTGGAGGAGTACAAAGAAAGTAGCAAGGAACTGAAATGGGGAATTCGAAGGGCAAAAAGGGGTCACGAAATGTCCTTGGCAGACAGGATTAAGGAGAATCCCAAGGCATTTTATTCATACGTTAGGAACAAACGGGTTGTCAGGGAAAAAATCGGACCTCTCAGGGACAAAAGTGGGGAATTATGCTTGGAGCCCAAAGAAGTAGGGGAGATCCTAAATGAATACTTTGCGTCGGTATTCACAAAGGAGAGGGATGTGTTGACTGGGAGTGTCTCGGAGGGGAGTGTTGAACCGTTGGAGAAAATCTCCATTACAAGGGAGGAAGTGTTAGGTTTGTTAGAGAATATAAAGACTGCCAAATCCCCAGGGCCTGATGGAATCTATCCAAGGCTGCTCAGGGAGACGAGAGATGAAATCGCTGGGCCTCTGACGCAAAGCTTTGTCTCGTCACTGGACGCAGGTGAGGTCCCAGAGGATTGGAGGATAGCTAATGTGGTCCCGTTATTTAAGAAGGGTAGGAAGAATAACCTGGGAAATTATAGGCCGGTGAGCTTGACGTCCGTGGTGGGCAAGTTGTTGAAGATTCTTAGAGATAGGATGTATGCGCATTTAGAAAGGAATAAACTCATTAACGATAGTCAGCATGGTTTTGTGAGAGGGAGGTCATGCCTCACTAACCTGGTGGAGTTTTTTGAAGAAGTGACCAGAATGGTTGACGAGGGAAGGGCCGTGGATGTCGTCTATATGGACTTTAGTAAAGCGTTTGACAAAGTCCCTCATGGTAGGCTGGTGAAAAAGGTTGGATCTCATGGGATAAAGGGGGAGGTGGCTAGATGGGTGGAGAACTGGCTTGGTCACAGAAGACAGAGGGTGGTAGTGGAAGGGTCTTTTTCCGGCTGGAGGCCTGTGACTAGTGGAGTTCCGCAGGGCTCTGTATTGGGACCTCTGCTGTTTGTGATTTATGCAAACGATCTGGAAGAAGGTGTAACTGGGGTGATCAGTAAGTTTGCGGACGACACAAAATTGGCAGGACTTGCAGAAAGTGAGGTGCATTGTCAGAGGCTACAGAAGGATATAGATAGGCTGGAAATTTGGGCAAAGAAATGGCAGATTGGGTTCAATCCTGATAAATATGAAGTGATGCATTTTGGTAGAAATAATGTAGGGAGGAGCTATACATAAATGGCAGAACCATAAAGGGTGTAGACACGCAGAGGGACCTGGGTGTGCAAGTCCACAGATCCTTGAAGGTGACGTCACAGGTGGAGAAGGTGGTGAAGAAGGCACATGGCATGCTTGCCTTTATAGGACGGGGCATAGAGTATAAAAGTTGGGGTCTGATGTTGCAGATGTATAGAACGTTGGTTCGGCCGCATTTGGATTACTGTGTCCAATTCTGGTCGCCACACTACTGGAGGCTTTGGAGAGAGTACAGAGGAGGTTTACCAGGATGTTGCCTGGTATGGAGGGGCTTAGTTATGAGGAGAGATTGGGTAAACTGGGGTTGTTCTCCCTGGAAAGACGGAGGATGAGGGGAGACTTAATAGAGGTGTATAAAATTATGAAAGGCATAGATAGGGTGAACGGTGGGAAGCTTTTCCCCAGGTCGGTGGTGATGTTCACGAGGGGTCATAGGTTCAATGTGAAGGGGGGGGAGGTTTAACACAGATATCAGAAGGACATATTTTACACAGAGGGTGCTGGGGGCCTCTAATGCGCTGCCAGGCAAGGTGGTGAAGGCGGACACACTGGGAACGTTGAAGACTTATCTAGACAGCCACATGAACGGAGTGGGAATGGAGGGATACAAAAGAATGGTCTAGTTTGGACCAGGGAGTGGCACGGGCTTGGAGGGCCGAAGGGCCTGTTCCTGTGCTTTATTGTTCTTTGTTCTGGAGGAACAGACGGACGGTGCACAGTGAAACGTTATGCTGTTGATGGCAGCCGAGAATCAGAAAGATTGAAGGAACTCACAAGGTCAATCCTATTTTTGATGTGAGTGGGGTGAGAGAGAGAGTGTTGAGGTGAAGGGGAATTTTGAGGTGAGAGGTTCAGTGTTGAGGTGAGGGGTGTTGCTGTGGACGGTGGGAGTTGAGGTGAGAGGCGGTTACTGAGGTGAGAGGGAGTGTGTTGATGTGAGGAGGGAGCTTTCAGATGAGAGGGGAACAACATGGTGTTATATCAATACACACTGATCCAACAAACACTCCCAGGATATTTACTGCAGGGATTAGGTGTGAAGTCAGTCTGTCCCCTCACGCTGCCAGCCAGAGTGCGGAGGGAACGGTGACAGCCCTTAAACACGGAGCAAACATCATCTGCAACATCCCATCAAACACTCCAATGTCAGCTACAGAGGTCCAGTGTCACTCCCACCCCATCTTAACTGTGTGACCAGGCGGTCTCATGGCTGCTAAAGTGAAGGTTCAACTTAGTCAGGCAACCTTCAGGCTCGATATCCGTCAGCTTGCGCCCATCAGACATTTACAAGGATAAGCTGCCTCTACACTCCCATCAAATACCCTCATTGTAGATGCAGCACAGGCCCAGATACACAAACTGTCTCCCTCTACACTGTCCAAACACGAATCTCCAGTGCAGGTATAGCAGAGGGTGAGATAGACAGTGTGGACAGGTGAGAGGGGGGGAGCGTTGAGACGAGAGGGGGAGAGTGTTGAGGCGAGAGGGTGAGAGTGTTGAGGCGAGAGGGGGAGAGCGTTGAGGCGAGAGGGGGAGAGCGTTGAGGCGAGACGGGGAGAGCGTTGAGGCGAGAGGGGGGGAGTGTTGAGGCGAGAGGGGTGGACGTTGAGGCGAGAGGGGGAGAGTGTTGAGGCGAGAGGGGGGAGAGCGTTGAGGCGAGAGGGGGGGAGCGTTGAGGCGAGAGGGGGGAGCGTTGAGGCGAGAGGTGGAGAGCGTTGAGGCGAGAGGGGGAGAGCGTTGAGGCGAAGAGCGTTGAGGCGAGAGGGGGAGAGCGTTGAGGCGAGAGGGGGAGAGCGTTGAGGCGAAGAGCGTTGAGGCGAGAGGGGGAGAGCGTTGAGGCGAGAGGGGGAGAGTGTTGAGGCGAGAGGTGGAGAGCGTTGAGGCGAGAGGTGGAGAGCGTTGAGGCGAGAGGGGGAGAGTGTTGAGGCGAGAGGGGGAGAGTGTTGAGGCGAGAGGGGGAGAGCGTTGAGGCGAGAGGGGGAGAGCGTTGAGGCGAGAGGGGGAGAGCGTTGAGGCGAGAGGGGGAGAGCGTTGAGGCGAGAGGTGGAGAGCGTTGAGGCGAGAGGGGGGAGTGTTGAGGCGAGAGGGGGGAGAGCGTTGAGGCGAGAGGGGGGGAGCGTTGAGGCGAGAGGGGGGAGCGTTGAGGCGAGAGGTGGAGAGCGTTGAGGGGAGAGGGGGAGAGCGTTGAGGCGAGAGGTGGAGAGCGTTGAGGCGAGAGGGGGAGAGCGTTGAGGCGAAGAGCGTTGAGGCGAGAGGGGGAGAGCGTTGAGGCGAGAGGGGGAGAGTGTTGAGGCGAGAGGTGGAGAGCGTTGAGGCGAGAGGTGGAGAGCGTTGAGGCGAGAGGGGGAGAGCGTTGAGGCGAGAGGGGGAGAGTGTTGAGGCGAGAGGGGGAGAGTGTTGAGGCGAGAGGGGGAGAGCGTTGAGGCGAGAGGGGGAGAGCGTTGAGGCGAGAGGGGGAGAGCGTTGAGGCGAGAGGGGGAGAGCGTTGAGGCGAGAGGTAGAGAGCGTTGAGGCGAGAGGGGGGGAGCGTTGAGGCGAGAGGGGGGGAGCGTTGAGGCGAGAGGGGGAGAGCGTTGAGGCGAGAGGTGGAGAGCGTTGAGACGAGAGGGGGAGAGCGTTGAGGCGAGAGGGGGAGAGCGTTGAGGCGAGAGGGGGAGAGCGTTGAGGCGAGAGTGGGAGAGCGTTGAGGCGAGAGGGGGAGAGCGTTGAGGCGAGAGGGGGAGAGCGTTGAGGCGAGAGGGGGAGAGCGTTGAGGCGAGAGGGGGAGAGCGTTGAGGCGAGGGGGGGGAGCGCTGAGGCGAGAGGGGGGGAGCGCTGAGGCGAGAGGGGGAGAGCGTTGAGGCGAGAGGGGGAGCGCGTTGAGGCGAGAGGGGGGGGAGCGCTGAGGCGAGAGGGGGGGAGCGCTGAGGCGAGAGGGGGGGAGCGCTGAGGCGAGAGGGGGGGAGCGCTGAGGCGAGAGGGGGGGAGCGCTGAGGCGAGAGGGGGGGAGCGCTGAGGCGAGAGGGGGGAGCGCTGAGGCGAGAGGGGGAGAGCGCTGAGGCGAGAGGGGGAGAGCGCTGAGGCGAGAGGGGGAGAGCGTTGAGGCGAGAGGGGGAAAGCGTTGAGGCGAGAGGGGGAGAGCGTTGAGGCGAGAGGGGGAGAGCGCTGAGGCGAGAGGGGGGGAGCGCTGAGGCGAGAGGGGGGGGAGCGCGGAGGCGAGAGGGGGGGAGCGCTGAGGCGAGAGGGGGAGAGCGTTGTGGCGAGAGGGGGAGAGCGTTGAGGCGAGAGGGGGAGAGGGGGGAGCGCTGCGGCGAGAGGGGGGAGCGCTGAGGCGAGAGGGGGGGAGCGCGGAGGCGAGAGGGGGGGAGCGCGGAGGCGAGCGGGGGGGAGCGCGGAGGCGAGCGGGGGGGAGCGTGGAGGCGAGAGGGGGAGTGTTGAGGTGACAGTGGGAGTGTGGAGGTGACAGTGGGAGTGTGGAGGTGAGAAGGGAATTTTGTGGTGTGGGTGAGGTTCTGTAACACACTGGTTGGCGCTGCTGCCTCATGGCGCCAAAGACCCGGGTTTGAATCCAGCCTCGGGTCACTCTCTGTGTGGAGTGCGCACGTTCTCCCCTGTCTGCGTGGGAATCCTCTGTGTGCTCTCATTTCCTCCCACACTCCAAAGATATGGGAGTTAGTTGGATTAGCCATGCTAACTTGGGAGACGGGCAACGTACAGGACAGGTACTGGACGGGGTTAGATACAGAGTAAATTTCCCTCATCAATGTCCCCATCAAACACTCCCAGGACGTGTACAGCATGGGGATAGACACAGAGTAAATTTAAGACTGTGCCCATCAAACATTCACACGGTAAAATTCCCTCTGCACCACCCAGAACGGCTACAGCATTGGCCGGGGTGGGGGGGTAGATACATAATAAACCTCTCTCTCCAGTGTCCTCATCAAGCACTCCCAGGATACCCAGGATAGGGACAGTACGTCGTTAAATGTAGAATAAATCTCCCTCTATAATGTCCCCATCAAACTCTCCAAAGACAGATGCAACTAGTGAGAGTTCAGATGCAGCTCAGGCTGAGATTTCCAGAAACCTCCCATCACACTGTTTCACCAAGAACTCCAGTGAAGGGGTAGCAAGGGTGAGATGCACAAAAAATGTCTGCATAGACTGTCCAAACACTAAAGACCTGAGCAAGAGCAGCACAGGGTAAGGTCCACAGAAAATCTCTCCACACTGTCCTATCAGGAACTCGAGCGCAGGTGGACACAGAGATACATATAGTTCTGCTCTCCCTGTATATTGCCAGAAAAAAATCCCATGTATGGGTAAAGAAAAGTTCAATACAGATACATCTCCTCTTGATACTGACTTCTGAAACCCTCCCAGAACAGTTACACACGGGATTGCAGACAGAGCAAAGCTCACTCTGCAGTGTCCCATTGAATAGTTGACTGCAAAGGGTGTTTACTCTGTGTCGAACCCCATTCTGAACCATGTTTCTGTATTTGCCATTGGGTTCCTGTAAATTGTGCTTCCATTGAACATTTCCAAGAATAGGGACAGCACTGGGTAAAGTGTATGGTCTTGCTGCACTGCCAATTCAAACAGGCTGATAAAAGGGACGTGTATCTTCTGTATCAAACACGTTTCCATCACTGTCCATGAAGTAATCCCAGGGCAGCCTCACTGATAATGATATTTTCCACACGTGCTTTCATAATAACTGTCTTCTGTTAATTTGTTGTTATAGTTTTGTGAAATACTCCTTCAGATCTTTCCTAAATACAGTTCAGACACTTGGGAATTCGAATGAATGAATTGCAAACATTTTCTGTTGTAAAGAACATAGAAAAGCTACAGCACAAACAGGCCCTTCGGCCCACAAGTTGCGCCGGTCATGTCCCTACCTACCTCGGCTTATATACAGGCTTACCAAGAACCCTCAATCCTATTAAGTCCCATGTACTCATATAGGAGTCTCTTAAAAGACACCATCGAGTTTGCCTCCACCACCACTGGCGGCAGCCGATTCCACTCACCCACCACCCTCTGAGTGCAAAACCTACCCCTCACATCTCCTCTGTAGCTATTCCCCAGCACCTTTAACCTGTGTCCTCTCGTAGCAGCCATTTCAGCCCTGGGAAAAAGCCTCTGTGAGTCCACCTGATCTATACCACTCAACATCTTTTATACCTCTATCAGGTCACCTCTCATCCTTCATCTCTCCAAGGAGAAAAGACCGAGCTCTCTCAACATATCCTCATGAGGCATGCCAACCAATCCAGGCAACATCCTTGTAAATCTTCTCTGCACCCTTTCAATAATTTCCACGTCCCTCCTGTAATGAGGCGACCAGAACTGAGCACAGTACTCCAAGTGGGGTCTGACGAGGGTCTTATATAGCTGCATCATTATCCCCGGACTCCTAAACTGAATCTCTCGATTGATGAAGGCCAGGTGAAAACTGCCCCAGTTAAGTAAATCAGATTGATCAACTGATTGCAATCAATGCCAAATGGGGAATAATTGTCCCGTGTAGAAGTGAGAACCCGTTCCATATTGTGATTGTTTGCAGTATTGGGACAGTGAGATGACCCGATCCAACACAAGAACACTTTGCAATATCTCCCAGTAACAGTGAGTCTGTGTGTCAGCGTTAACCAAGCGGGGTGACATTCCCGGTGGTGCTGACATCTCACGCAGAGTGAAAACCAGAATTCAATTGGTGGGGATTGCCTTGTTAAATTCAGCTGGGGATTTATTGAGGGAATTTGTGAAAATGCATGTGGAGATCTTATACAATCTAATTGAAAAACATTTCGAAATCCGTTTCTCCAACTGACTGTACAGAACAGAAGAGGTACATTTATAGAGATCTCAAGGTGAATAACATTAGTTCCAGTCACTGAACACCAGCAGTAACTTTGTAATGCATATCATTTTATACATGTTTCACATGCAGTGAATATATTTATTTTAATTCCGGTCTCTGAGCAGTCAGATATTGATACAGATAATTCTGATATTTAGCACCATGCTCCCACACTGCCACCTCTGCTTGACCTGAAATAGATGCTCTGTTCCGCAATTATTTAATCCAAGTGTATTCGTGGAGGAACAAACTTACATTCTGCATTCAAACTTTATGTTGTTGAGATCAGCCCAGGATCAGAATGATTGAAGGAGCTGAAGGTTTTTGAGACAGTTTGTGTGACGCTGCTGCTGTGTTGCCTTTATTCGTTTTGTAACGCGGGGGTCGCAGGGAATCAGTAGCGACAATAAGAGTGAGGTCAGTGATGTATCTGTTTGTCAGTTGGTAATAAGAATGAAGTCGGTGATACACCTGGAAGGTAAAGACAGTAGGGATGAGGTTAGCCATGCACCTGGATGTGTATTGACAATCAGAGCAATTCAGTAATGTATCTGTGCAGGTTGTGAAAGGAGAGTGCGGTCACTGCTGTTCCTAAATACCTGGTTCCAATAAGAATCAGGTTATTTCTGCATCTGCAGGGACAGGTGTAGCATCGGGGAAACACAAGATAAAACTCCAACTGCAATTTCCCCAGCAAACACACCCAGTGCAGGGACAACTGGCGGATGTTTGAGTTGTGTGGAGTGGGGGGCTGTGTGTGGAGTGAAAGTTTATTATGGAAGTGAGGGGGAGAGTGATGAGTTGAGAGGCGGTGTATTGAGATGAGGGGGAGTTTGTTGAGGTGAGGGGGAAAGTTAAAAGGAGATGGCGGGAGCTGAGGCGAGACAGAGTGCTGAGATGGGAAGAGAGAGCTGATATGAGAGAGGGAGAATGTTGATGTGAGACAGAGTGTCGGATTTGGCCCCGCGCTCTCCCCAAATTCGGATAATCCCACCAGAGGTAATTGGATCTTGACACGGTCTGTGCCCATCTGCTCCGACTCCCATGCGGTGTGGGACGGGAAATTCATATCTTGGGGATCTTGAGGTGAGGAGCGTCGAGATGAGATGGGTAGTGTTGTGGTGCGTGGGGGAATGTAGAAGTGAGTGGGAGGATTGATGTGAGGGGGGGAACATGTTAAGGTGAGAGGGGGAGAGTTGTGTTGATTGGGGGAGTGTTGAATTGAGAGCGCGTGTTCTGGTGAGAGGAATTGATGTTAACCCTCTATGGGACAATGTAAATGTGAGAGGGGGAACTTAGAAGCGAGACGGCTAGTGTTGAGGAGAAAGGGTGTAATGTCTGTGTGATAGAGATTGTGCAGAGAGGGGAAGGGGAGTATTGAGGTGAGCGGGGGTGTGTTGAGGTGAGGGGGTGTGTTGACGTGACAGGATAGTGTTGGTGAGAGAGAGAGAGTGTTGGGGTAATGGGGAGTGCTGAGTTGAGAGTGAGGGTGTTAATGTTGTCATGTGAGTGGACCTTTCAGCAATTTTGTTTAAATCATGCAGCTTACATGGAGGTGGAGCTAAGCTGTGGCAGTCAGGTGGTGGTTTTTTTTTGGTCTTTTAGTTTAGTTTTGGGAAGCAGTTTAGCAGCAAGCTCAGAAGCAATCTCTCTCCCTCTCCCTGTCCTTCTCTTTTGAAAAGGCTGTGTTTTGTGGAACAGACTCGACTGCAACCTCTGCTGAGTTTCTCAAGGGATTTTGAGCATTCAGCCCAGGAGGCTGGACACGTGTAATAATTCGGCATTAACCTCTGCTGTATTGTGGTGATTTGGAGGGTTTTGTGGATTGGATGTTGGCTTTGGTTGGAACACACTAGAGATATTTCCTTCAGAGTTGTACATTATTGTGGTTGTTGTGTTTCTTGTTTGTAATTGTTAAAAGTTCTTGCTAATTGTCTTACTATACATGTCAACAATATTCTCAATTATGCTTTGTATTGAATAAGAGTTCCTCGTGGGTCAGTTCACTCCCACCTGAAGTGAAACCTCTCGTGCTCCTTCGAGCCAGATTCAAGGTAAAGAGTTACAGGTCACTCGAGCTTCATGGAACAACTGGGAGTATCCAACCTGACTGAGAACAACTGGGGGCTCCGGGATTGAAACCTGGATTTCTTGATTGATTTTGGATTAGTGAACTCAAAGACAGTGAGCGCTGAGCAGATTTGTGTTTTCTTTTCAGGTGTTGTATTCCAGTTTAAATAGGGAGTGTGGTTTGGATTAATGTCTCTTTCAGAGGCTCAGAAGTTTCTGCGGGTGGAGGAAGTCACGCAAGTTACCTGACAGATAGTGACGAAAGCAAAGCTTTTGGAATTGGAAACACATTCCAGTTGACATTGCCTGACAGAGTACAGAAAGGAGAGATAATTGTGGCAATAGCACAACATTTGGAATTGTCAGAAGCTCAGTCAGAATCGTTGGAAATTCAGTTACAAATGAAAGTGACTCAATATAAAAAATAATTAAAACTATTTGAATTACAGGGAAAAGAAAAGGAAAGGGAGGAACAGCAAGCAAAATAATTGAATCAATCTGAATTACAGGCAAAAGGGAAAAAGGAGGCAAGGGAAAAATAGAGAGACTTTGAATATTGGAAACTGGCCTTCAAATGTAAACATCGTGTCTGATTGGCGGAGGTAAAGGGTAAAGTACAGTCTGAGGGTAGGGATGAGGATAGTGAGAGAATGAGGGGCAGAAAATACATCAGGAGATAGAAAAGGCAATGTTACAATCATCATGGGGGACTTCAATATGTAGGTTTCTAAGATTCTAAGGTGGACTGGGAAAATCAGATAGGTCGTGGATCCCAAGAAAAGGAATTTGTGGAATGTCTAAGAGAGGGTTTTTGGAGCAGCTTGTGACAGAGCCTACTACGGAACAGGCAATTCTGGATTTGGCGATGTGTAATGAGGCAGACTTGATTAGGGAACTTAAGGTGAAGGAACCCTTAGGGAGCAGTGACCACAATATGATAGAATTTACCCTGCAGTTTGAGAGGAAGAACCTGGAATCAGATGTAAAGGTATTTGAATTAAATAAAGATAACTACAAGGACATGAAGGTGGAGCTGGCCAGAGTTGATTGTAAAGGGAGCCGAGCAGGGGAGAAAGTGGAACAGCAATGACAGGAGTTCTTGAGAGTTATTTGCGAGGCACAACAGAAATTCATCCCAAGGAGGAGGAAACATGCCACAGGGAGGACGAGGAATCCATGGCTGACGGGGAAGCCAAGGGCAGCAAAAACACAAAAGGGAAAGCATCCTTAGTGGCAAGGATTAGTGGGAAGGCAGAAGATTGAGAAGCTTTTGAAAGCAAGCAGAGGACAACTTAAAAAAGCAATAAGAGGGGAGAAGATGAAATATGAGTGTAAGCAAGCTTGTATTATAAAAGAGGAGAGGAGAAGGTTTTCCAATATAAGTTAAGAGAGAGGCAAAAATAGCCATTGGATCACTAAAAAATGAGGCTGGAGAAGGAATAATAGGAAACAAAGAAATGGCAGAGGAACTGAATAGTTTGCATCAGTCTTCACGGTGGAAGACACCAGTGGGATGCCAGAGCTCCAGGAGAGTCGGGGGACACAGGTGGGTGTAGTGGCCATCACTCAGGAGAAGGTTCTGGGGAAACTGAAAGGTCTGTGGGTGGTAAATCACCTGGACCGGATGGAGTACACCCCAGGTTTCTAAAAGACATAGCTGAGGAAATTGTGGTGGCATTGGTGGTGATCTTTCTTTGATAAGGCGCAGCATAGGAGACTGTTATATAAGTTAAGTGCCAATGGTGTTGAGGGTAAGATCCTGGCATGGATAGAGGATTGGCTGACTGGCAGAAGGCAGAGAGTGGGGATGAAGGGATCTTCTCTCAGGATGGCAGCCGGTGACAAGTGGTGTGCCTCGGGGGTCGGTCCTGGGACCACAACCTTTCACAATACACATTAATAATTTGGAAAAACGAAATGAAGGCGCTGTTGCTACGTTTGGTGATGATACAATTATATGCAGAGGGACAGGGAGTATTGCGGAAGTGGGAGGGGGGAGGGGGAGGAGGAGGGCTGCAGAAGGACTTGGACAGGTTAGGACAGTGGATAAAGAGGGGGCAGATGGAATACAAGGAGGAAAAGTGTGAGGTTATGCACTTTGGAAGGAGGAATGGAGGCAGAGACTATTTTCGAAATGGGGAAATGCTTAGAAAATCAGATGCACAAAGGAATTTGGGAGGCCTTGTTCAAGATTCTCTAAAGGTTAACCTGCAGGTTCAATCGGCAGTTAGGAAGGCAAGTGGAATACTGGCAATCATGTCGAGAGGCCCCGCACCAGGTTCAGACCCACCCAGGTTCAGACAGAGACGCTGTTCAGATTCACACAAGGTTCGGACTCGGATCATGTTCAGATTCACACCGTGTACAGACTCACCTCAGCTTCACAATCATAGAAACATTGAAATATAGGAACAGCAGGAGCAGGCCATTCGGCCCTTCGACCCAGCTCCGACATTCAGTTTGATCAGGGATCATCATCAACTTCAATATCCTGACCATCCCTTGCTCCCATATCCCGTGATCACTTTAGCCCCAAGAGGGATACATAATTTCTTCCTGAAATCACGAAAGGTTTTGGCCTCAGCTACATTCTGTGGTAGCGAAGTCCATAGGTCATCAGAGTGGAGAAATTTCTCCTCACCTCTGTTCTAAAAGGTTGATGCTTATCCTCAAACCATGAACACTCGTCCTCAACTCCCTGAGCATCAGGAACATTCTTTCTGAATCTACCCTGTCTAAACATGGTCCAATATTATATGTTTCACTCGAATGAACTCCAATGAATAAAGCCCTAACCGACTTAGTCTCTCTTCATATCACAGACTTGCCATCCCAGGAATCAGCCTGGTAAACATTCGCTGTACTCCCTCTATAGCGAGGATATCCTTCCTCAGATAAGGACACCAAAACTGCACACAATACTCGAAATGTGGCCTCAGCAATGCCCTGTACAACTGCAATGACACATCTCTCTTCCTGTACTCCAATCTTATCCCTATGAAGGGCAGCATTACAGTTGTCTTCTTTACTGCCTGTTGTACATGCGCGCTGACTTTCACTTACTGATGCATACGGACACCAAGGCCTCGCTGAGTATCCACCTCTCTCAATTTACACCCATTCAAATAATAATCTGTCTTCCTATTATTGCTGCTAAATTGGATAACTTCACATTGATCCACATTTTACTGCAACTGCTTTGCACATCCCCACACATTGAGCCTGTTCAAATCACACTGAAGCATGTCTGCATGTTTCTCATAGCTCACCCTCACACACCTTTTATCATCTGCAAATTTGGAGATGATACATCTAGTTCCATTTTCAAAATAATTAATATATAATGTGAGCAGTTGGGGTCCGTGCACAGATTCCTGCAGAACCCCACTAGACACTGACTGCTAATCAGAAAAAGGCCCATTTATTGCCAACTCTTTGCTTTCTATCAGTGAACCAGCTTTCTATCCGTCTCAAAACATTGCCTGTAATCCCATGTGCTTTCACTTTACATGGCAGTCTGCGATGTGAGAACTTGTCGAAAGCCTTCTGAAAGTCTCAATAAACACATCTGCTCACGTCACTTTCTGAACAGTAATGTCTGGGTGACACCTACCCGCCCTGGACCTGGCCGTAAGGGACCGGGCAGTAAGGGACACAAGACACAGCAATACCTCTCCACCACTTCCCTAAACTCCCACACTTACCCCAGCTCTCAGTGCTTCACTCTCTGCAGCTTGCACTCTGTGGAGCTCCCTGAGTGGGCACATTTCACAGGCCTCAGTTTGGTAGTTTATATTTGCCCGTGTCCAACTCATGAACCTGATTGAAGTCACTGTCCCCCCTCCCCCTCTAGGTCTGAGTAACCGCCGAGGGCTGACCACCTTGGAAGCCTTTTTTGGAGTTTCAATGCTGGGTCCGGTTCCTGCTGCTCAGCCTCGGAAGTGAGTGGGGTTCAGCAGACCGGAGCTCGCCTCTTCCACCATGAGCGTGTGGCCCGAGTTCCCTTAATCGGGTGACAATGTGGTCGAGAGGCTAAACCCACTGTGTCCATTTCAGACTCCGAGGTTCCCACTGGCGGAGATGAGGAACAGGAGCCGGAGTGCCTGGAATTCTTTCCAAAGTTCCCGGTCTGCTGGGAATTGCTTTTTCCTGCACGGCTTGGGGCTGCATGGCTTGTAGATGATTGAAGCATTCCCATAGGATGGTATCTCCCAAGCGGACTTGATAGGAAACTGGCCCTGTTCCAGACTCGACCGTGCCTCATAACCACGTGGACCCATTGCCATGATTCTTTACCAATAACCTATCTCCTGCCTTTAGGTGCCTCTCCCGGCTGGTGGGAACGGCACTGGGTGTTAGCTCCCGCCCTCAGAAGGTCAGACTTAACATTGGGCGGAGTGAACTTCCCATCAACAACTCTGCTGGGGCTATTCCAGTTGTTGAAGAGGGGAGGTCGGGGGGAGGGTTGGAGGGTGTCATTCTGTAATTGAAGATGAAATCTGGATGGTTTGGTGTCCAAAGAGACTGAGGGATGGTATTTTGAACCTGCTTTTACTGTTTGGGCCGCTCTTTCTGCCAGGCCGTTGGATGATGGGTAATATGACACTGCCCTAACGTGTCAGATTCTGTCCAACTTCATCGAATGCACAAATTCCTGGCTGATGAAGGGTGGTCCATTTTCAGAAACAAACACCTGCGGGATCCCTGGTGTCATGAAAGAGGTGTGAAGTTTCTCCACTCTTGTCCTTGTGTTTGAGTAACTCACCCTGTGTACGGCCATCCATTTTGAATCAGCATCTACCATTATCAGGAACATAGACCCCATGAACGGACCGGCACTCTCCGTGTGCAGCCACGTCTACGGATGTCCTGGCCATTCCCACGTGTGAAGAGTAGTAATTGGTGGTACTTCTGCCCTTGTTGATATTGCCAACACTGACCCATGGGCAAATATCCGTCCCCATACCTGGCCACCAGACAGGGCAACTTGGAGGATCTTCAGTTTGCCACTCCTGGGTGGCCATGGTAAAGTTCACCATGGGATGGTGACCCTGGCTCAGGATGACACTCTTGAACCCCAAAGGCGTGTGCCATCTTCCACAGTCAGCTGCTCGCTGCCATTCCAATATGGGTGCAATTCAGGCTGTAACGGCCTTTTGGATTCCCCCATCAGCACTCGCTGCTTCAATTCATTCAGGAATGGGTAATTTTGCCTCCACAGCCGAATATTATTGGCAGCCACTGGGAGAGTTTTGAGAAAGTTCATGATGACCGTCTCTTCCATTGTGGGTACGACAAGTGTTTGTGAATCGTAGCCAACTCAAGGCATCGGCGTCAGTGACTCAGCCTCCTGGGTAATGGTAGGCGGACAGTAATAAAGCCCACAGCTGGATATGGGCCAATGTTATGGGCTGCACCGCCATGCAGGTACTTCTGGAATTTCTTTCCCCGAACTGTCACCATTGACGAGGTGTCACAGTGAGTAGCGCTGCTGCCTCATAGCGCCAGAGACCTGGGTTCAGTTCCTGCCTTGGGTCAATGTCTGTGTGGAGTCTGCACATTCTCTCTGTATCTGCGTGGGTTTCATCTGGTTTCTCCGGTTTTCTCCCGCAGTCTGAAAGACGTTGCTGGTTAGGTGCGTTGGCCATGCTCAATTCTCCCTCAGTGTTACCCGGACAGGCACCAGTGTGTGGCGACGAGGCGATTTTCACATTAACTTCATTGCAGTGTTAATGTAAGCCGACATTTGACACTTTATAAATGTTAAACTTCCTCTGAGTATGAATGGTTGAATATCGCTGGGAAACCTCATCGAGCTGTCAGTATAAGTGCACGTGAATAAGTTCATAATTGGAAACAAGAATCCTCCTGCCAGCTTTGAAGCTCAGTCCTCAATCAGAGGGATTGGGTATTTATCCAGCTGTGAGAAACAGTTTACCGTTTGTTTAAAATTTCCCAGTACAAAGTATTTGTATTCACTCTTGGGACTTGGGTGTCACTGGCCGGCCAGCATTTATTGCCCATCCCTAGTTGCCCATGTTCAGAGGGCAATTAAGTGTCAACCACTTGGAGTCACATTTAGTCCTGACCACATAAGGACGACAGATTTCCTTCCCTGGGACATTGGTGAACCAGATGTGTTTTTCCGAAAATCGACACTGGTTTTATGGTCACCAGCTGATTCTGAATTCCAGATATATTTATTCAAATTCCACCATCTGCTGTGACGGGATTCGAACCCGGGTGCACAGAACTTTAGCTGAGTTTCTGTATTAATAGTGTAGTGATAAAACCACCAGTCCATCACATCCACACCCAGAGTGTACACACCCTGACTTCCGGTAACCGAGACACACCATATTATATACGTCTGCAGGGCTCCCGGATTGGACAGCATTAACTGTCCCAATCAGGGAGCTCATATTCCAATAACTCCACCTGATGGTTATCGTTAAAGTCATTAAGTATGTCTCTCTGTCTTTCTGTGCATGCCTCTCTCTGTATCTCTCTCTGTGTGTGTATATATATATATATATATATATATATATCTGTCTGTTTCTCTGTGTCTCTTACTGTCTCTCTGCATCTCCCTCATTCACCTTCTCTCTACACTCTTCCTCTGTGTCTCCTCCCCCCTCAGTCTCACTCTCCTTGTCCCTCTCCTTCTCTGTCCCCCTTTTCTTATTTCTCTGTCTTTCTCTCTCTCTCGACCTCGCTCTGTCTTTTGCTCTTGCTGTGTCCATTGTACTCATTCAGTCTCACTGTTTCAAATTCACTGACGCTCTCTGTCTCTGTTTCTCTCTGCCTCCCTTTCTGTCTCCCTTTCCGTCTTAGTCTCCCTTTCTCATTACATTCTGCCATCTGTCTCCCTCTGTCTCCCTTTCTCATTCCCTGTCCATCTCCCTCCCCATTTCCCCCAATCTCTATCCCTGTTTTTCTCGGTCTGGGAGAGTCCCTATCTGTCTCTGTTCTTTCTCTCTCTCTCTCTCTCTCGCTCTCTCTGTTTCTCTCCCTGTATCTGTTTGAAACTCTTTCAAACGGTGTCACGCTCCATGTATTTGTACCCGTCCCTCTCTCTGTCAACCTCCGTCTCTCTATCACGCCCAGTTTTGCTCTCACTGCCCTCTCTCTCTCTTTATCTGTCACTCTCTCTGTCTCTGTGAGGCTGTTTGTTATTTATATTTGAAAGTCCAATAGAAAGAGTCAGGGGTCTTGTAGTTGTAGTTTCCTGTCAGGGTCTCATGAGTTGAAGAATTGCAGTAAGGGGATATTTCAGCAGATGTATTAGCTGCTGTCTGAAGTGAGTCTGTGTCACAGCATAAATGGCAGTGTTTGTACAACAACTTGTGAGTTGCAACATGAAACCAAATTCCATAACATAGTAATCTAACCAGACAGACCGATAGCCCAAATTATACATCCGTTTACATATCGAATAAACCATTAATGTCGACCATAAGAGGATGAAATTGGCTGAGATAACAAACAGTAAAATGATGGATTTCCTGCGACTCTCCATCTCTGGGTCTCTGGGATTCTCCCCACTGCTGTGAGCCCGGAGTCTCCTGCGGGCTCTGCTGCTCCTTAAAATGTGTCTGACGGTGAAAACGTTGAGCAGCAGAATCAGGACGAACGGGACAGCCGGGGTTAGAATGTTGTGGAGGAACTCGATTGTTGTCCAGACCGGAGATTCCATCACATCCATTGTGACATCACAAAACCAGGGGACGTTCCCCAGCAGATATCTATTTAATAACATAAAATACCAGAAGATGTTCTTTAAACAGCTCAGCACCGTCACTGTTCCCAGAACCACAGCCGCCGATTTCTCACTGCAATATTTACTCTTCAGCTTGGGGCAGCAAATGGCCACAAATCGATCAAAGGTGAAAGTGACGGTGAACCAGACAGAACAGTCAGTGGCTGCATAAAGCAGGACGGCGTGGATGTTACACACGGGGACCCAGCGCAGGAAATCAAACTGTTCCCGATAAATAATGGGAATGTGTCTGAATATCAGGTCGAGGATAACGACCAGCAGATCCCCCGCTGACATGGCCACCAGGTAACGAGTCACACATTTGGACAGACCACAGTTTCTGCTCGTCAGAGTCACAATTGTGATTATGTTCACTGTCAGGAAGGGAAATAAAGAATAAAATTAGACAGGATTCAGGGAAAGAAGTTACCATTTGGACTGAGGATGGGTTAAAATAAAAAAGAATGTATACACATAAAATGACTTAAATCTTTTTTTTAAACCAGCACGTCTTTTGCAGTGTGAGAGGAAAGTGGAGCATCCGGAGGAAACCCACACAGACACGGGGAGAAGGTCCAAACTCCACACAGACAGTGACCCAAGCCTGGAATTGAACCCAGCTCCCTGACGCTGTGAATCAGCAGTGCTAACTACTGTGTCACTGTGCAGTCCATGGTAGCAACACACTGGTATACATTTGGGAGAGAGCTTTCCGGAGAGTCCACAACATTGACCCTCACTCAGCTCCAAGGGTGAGGGAGTAAACCCTGACAGAAAATCCAGACTGGAATCCTGTAGATGGTAATCTGTCGTCTCTCAGACAGTTTACTGACAACCCCTGCAACAGAGCTGGTACCAAAGAGGGCTGGTTTGACCCTTGCCTCTGGACAATACTAACAATTGGCAGAGGGAGATCCTGATGCCTTGACAGCACAGAATCTCTATTATATTTACACAGAACTGTACCCTGGAGAGGAGATCACAGCATTGTGGCCACTGTTAGCACAACACAGGAAAAAATAGTAATCTCACACTCGATTGGCACAGAACACAACTTCCAGTGTTTCTTTCAAGAGTGGGAGAAAGTTTCAGGGTTCAGCGAATCGCTATCGTCCATAATGCTCAGTGCGATTACTGCTGTCCCACGTTGGTCTACTGGACCAGTGCAGCTGCAGTCGTCTCTCGGCAGGAAGGTTGCCAATCTATGCACCAGGTAAAACTCAAACAAAGGCCAGTACCAAAGGAAAAGCCAAGCAGGCTGCCTTAATGCCTATCGTCCGGTGACTCTGATGTCCAATATTATGAAATGCATCAAAAGGTTAGTCATGGCATGAATCAGTTCCGGCTTCCCAGATTGCCTGGATCCACGACAGTTCACCGACATCCACAACAGGTCCACAATGCCATCTCCCGGGCCCGACAGTGAACCCTGGAACACAGACTCGTGTTTATCAACTACAGCTCAGCCTGCAACACCATTAGTCCTACGAAACTCATGTCCAAAGTTCGTGGCGCTGGGCTTGGCTCCTGCCTCTGCAATTGGATCCTCAACTTCCTAATCCATAGAGAGCAAAATTAAGGACAATCAACAACATCTCCTTCACAATCATCCTGAACAGCGGTGCCCCGTAAGGCTGCGTCCTCAGCCCCTTACTATACTCCTTATACACTGGTGACTGTGTGGCCAAATTCCCCTGCAACTCGGTTCCCAAGTTTGCTGATGACACCTGCAGTGGGTCGGAGGAAGAGACAGAGAATCTGGTGAACTGGGGCGACAACAATAATCTCTTCCTCAATGTCAACAAAGCAAATCGACTTCTGGAAGCCTAGTGGAGTACATGCCCCGATCTACATCAATGGGATGAAGTTGAAATAGTCGAGAGCTTCACGTTTTAGGGTCCACATCACGAAAAACCTTTCCTGGTTCCTCCATGACGTCCCTATAATTAAAAAAGTCTCCGAACGCCTCTATTTTCTCAGAGGTTTAGGGACATTTGGCATGTCAGCTGCGACTCTCATCAACTTTTACAGATGCACCATAAATAACATTCTAGCTTGGTATGGCTCCTGCTCTGTCCAAGACTGCGAGAAACTTCAAAGCTTGGTGAATGCAGACCAGTCCATCACTCAAACCAACCTCCCACTCATTAACTCTGTCTCAACCTCCCGTTACCTCACAAAAGCAACCAGCCTAATTCAGGAATAGCGCACCACGGACATCAACTTTTCCCACTTGTTCCATCAGAGAAAAAGATAAAAAATGTGTGAGGACATGGACCAACCGACTCATAGAATCATAGAATCACTACAGTGCAGAAGGGGGCCATTTGACCCATCGAGTCTACACCGACAACAATCCCACCCAGGTCCTATCCCCGAAATCCCACATATGCACCCTGCTAATCCCCCAAACATACATATCCCAGGACGCTAATGGGCAGTTAACATGGCCAATCAACCTAACCTGCACATTTTGGACTGTGGGGGAAAACTGGAGCATCCGGAGCAAACCCATGCGCATACGGGTGGAATGTGCAAATTCCACACAGACAGTGATCCAAGCCGGGAATCGAACTCAGGTTCCTGTGAGACAGCAGCGCTAACCATTGTGCCACCATGCTGCCGACTCAGGAACAGCTTCTCTGCTGCCATCAGACGTTTGAATGGACCCACATTGCATTAAGATGATCTTTTACTACATCCTAGCTATGACTGCAACATTACATTCTGCCCTCTCTCCTTCTCTATGTACAGTATGCTTTGTCTGTATGGCACTCAAGCAACAACACTTTTCACTTTATATCCAATGTTATGAAATGCATCAAAAGGTTAGTCATGGCATGAATCAATTCCGGCCTCCCAGATTGCCTGGATACACTACAGTTCACCAACCTCCCCAACAGGTCCACAGACACCATCTCCCTGGCCCAACACTGAACTCTGTAACACTGTAACCCTGAACATAGAGAAGGAGAGAGTGCAGAATGTAATGTTGGACTCAGAGCGAGGGTGTAGAATAAGATCATCTGAATGCGATGTGGGCCCATTAAAACGTCAGATGGCAGCAGAGAAGAAGCTGTTCCTGAGTCGGCAGCATGGTGGCACAATGGTTAGCACTGCTGTCTCACAGGGACCTGAGTTCGATTCCCGGCTTGGATCACATATTTATTATATGTGGAAATAATAAACCAAATCAATTCAAATCAAATCAGTCTTTTGCATCTCAAGCTGAAACATCAGCACGATGTGCCCTGACCTTACCAATGAACTTATGCAGGTTGATGATGTACACGGGACGGCTGTGACCGAGACTGAATTTACAAGGCTGAATGTGGACATTGGGGAGCTGCGAGAAACTGGACTTGCTCACAGTGGATTCTTTCCAGAGGAACACCACACGTTCTTGTAATAGGAGAAATCCCAACAGGCGAGATGTGAGAATGGAACAAAGTTTTAAAAAGAAGCTTCACTGGTGCTGATGGAATCCCAGGAATTGAAATGGGATCCCTGATGCTGTGAGGCAGCAGTGCTAACCACTGTGCCATACTGCCATCCTGCAAGGTGCCCTGGAGATATCCAAGATCACGGCCAGGACACCACCATCACCATATCCGTGTTCGGGAAATGATTGGAAAACAACCTGAGGGACAGAATTAATCTCCACTTCGAGAGGTAAGGATTTATGAACAATAGTCAGCGTGCCTTTGACAGGGGGAGATCATGTCTGACAATTCGCTGGAATATATTGAGGAGGTGACTGGATGAGGAGATGAGGGAAGTGCAGTCGATGTAGTCTACGTGTTCTTCAGAAAAGCTTTTGACAAATATGGAAGACTGAACAAGGAAGTGATTCCGATTGGAACCAGGTCAATTTGGTAAATTATATTCAAAATGGCTGAGTGGCAGAGGGTGATGGTGGAAGGTTGTTTTTGTGACTGCAAGCCTGTGTTCAGTGGGGTTCCACAGGGATCGATGCTGGGTCCCTTGCTGTTTGTAGTGTACATTGATGGTCTGGACATGAATGTGTGAGGTGTGATCAGTAAGTTTGCAGATGATACAAAAATTGGTGGTGTGGTAAATATTGAGGAGGAAAGCCTTAGATGACAGGAATCATAGAATCCTACAGTGCAGAAGGAGGCCATTCAGCCCATCGAGTCTGGACTGAGCACAATCCCACCCAGGCGATATCCCCTGAACCCCATGCATTTACCCAAGCAATTCTCCCTGACAGTAAGTCCAGTATATCCTGGCCAATCCACCTAACCCACAAGTCTTCCGACTGTGGGCGGAAACTGGAGCACCCGGAGGAAACCCATGAAGACACGTGGAGAATGTGCAAACTCCACACAGATGTGGTCCAAGCCAGAAATGGAACACACGTCCCTGGCGCTTTGGGGCAGCAGTGCTAACCACTGTGCCACCGTGCTGAGGAAACTGAAAGGCTGGGCAAATGGGCAAATGTAATTTACACCTGACGAATGTGAGGCCATGCATTTGGGACGACTATCCGGGCAAGGAAATGTACCATGTCCGGTCGAGTCTGAGGAAGTGCAGAGGACCAGAATGAATTTGGGCTGCAGATATGTGGATCTCCAAAAGCAGCAAGACAGGTAGATGAGGTGGTTAAGACGACATGTAGGATACTTGCCTTTAGCAGCCGCAGCATAGACTATAAGAGCTGGGAGGTGATGATGGAAGTGTATAAAATGCTGGTTGGACCAGAGCAAGAGAACTGTGCACAGCTCTGGTCATCACACTACAGGAAGGATGTGATTACACTGGAAACGGTGGAGAGGAGATTCACCAGGATGCTGCCTGGGCTGGAGAGTTTCAGCTATGAGGAGAGGCTGGTTAGGCTGGGTTTTTTACCTTAGAGCAGAGACGGCTGGAGGTGGAGTGGGTGTAGTGGGTGGTGGTGGGGAATGCTTTCAGGTGGGGGCGGGGGGTGGGGGGGGGGAGCTGAGTGATATGAACACAATTATGTGGCACACGGATAGGAAGAAACCTTTTCCCTTTAGTAGAGGTGTCAATAACCAGAGGGGCGTGGAGTTAAGGTAAAGGGCAGGTGTTTGTGTGGATTTGAGGGAAAATGTTTTCATCCACAGGGTGATGGGATCTGCAGCTCACGGCCTGAAAGGATGGTAGAAGCGGGAAAAACCACAAGAGGCATTTAGATCAGCAACTCAAACGCCAGAGCATATAATTATTAAACTAGAAAGAGTGCAGAAAAGATTTCCGAGGATGCGACTGGGACTTGATGGATTGAGTTATAAGGATAGGCTGAATAGACTGGGACTTTTTTCTCTGGAGCGTAGGAGGCTGAGGGGTGATCTTCTAGAGGTCTATAAAATAATGAGGGGCACAGATCAGCTCAATAGTCAATATCTTTTCCTAAAGGTAGGGGAGTCTAAAACTAGATGGCACAGGTTTAAGGAGAGAGGGGAAAGATACAAAAGTGTCCAGAGGGGCAATTTTATCACACAGAGGGTGGTGAGTGTCTGGAACGAGCTGCCAGAGGCAGTAGTAGAGGCGGGTACAATTTTATTTTTTAAAAGCGTTTAGATAGTTAAATGGGCACGATGGGTATAGAGGGATATGGGGCAAATGTGGGCAATTGGGATTAGTTTAGGGGTTTAAAAAGAAAGGGCAGCATGGATAAGATGGGCCGAAGGGCCTGTTTCCATTCTGTAAACTCTATGACAAGGCTATGGATCGAGTGCTGGAAAATGGGATTGGATTGGATAGGTGTTTGATGACCTATTCAGACATAATGGTCGAAGGGCCTCATTTTGTGCTGTTAAAACTCGATGGCTGTTGGACCACCCACAGCAGTGGCCCCATCACTTGCAGCTCTCACAGCGCTGGCTGGGATACCCACTACCTCCCAAACCTATCTGGTTGCAAATGCGCAATTGCAGCCAGCAGTGAGCTGCCTGGTCTGAGAGAGACATCTGTCAGCTCTCTGCTGCTGCAGCGAGCCTCAACACAGCAGCTGCCCCCAGGTAGTCCGGGGGTCCTCAGCTCTTTCTGAGCAGCCCCCGACCAGATATAGACCCAGCCCCCTCCCCACCACCTGGACCAATCACCGCCCCTTCCCCCACACCAATTGCATGCAGAGTGTCAGCAGGGCACGCCTCCTTAACCCACTGTGCAGGCAGAGAGGCAGCAAGATCCCCCTCCCTACCCCACTGTGCAGGCAGAGAGGCAGCAAGACCCCCTCCCTACCCCACTGTGCATGCAGAGAGGCAGCGAGACCCCTCCCTACCCCACTGTGCATGCAGAGAGGCAGTGATGCCCCCCTCCCTACCCCACTGTGCATGCAGAGAGGCAACCAGACCCCCTCCCCACCCCACTGTGTATGTAGAGAGGCAGCGAGACCCCCTCCCTACCCCACTGTGCATGCAGTGAGGCAGTGAGACCCCCTCCCTACCCCACTGTGCATGCAGAGAGGCAGCGAGACCCCCACACTACCCCCACTGTGCATGCAGAGAGGCAGCGAGACCCCCTCCCTACCCCACTGTGCATGCAGAGAGGCAGCGAAACCCCCTCCCTACCCCACTGTGCATGCAAAGAGGCAGTGATGCCCCCCTCCCTGCCTCCACCAATCACGTTCGGTGTGGCAGCGAGACCCTCTTCCTACCCCAATGTGCATGCAGAGAGGCAGTGATGCCCCCCTCCTTACCAACACCAATCACGTGCAGAGTGGCAGCGGGGACCACCCCACCCCACAGACAGCGGGCAGTGTGGTAACGGCACCCTCTCCCACCCAGCAACTACGTTCAGAGTCGGCCCCGCTACCTTCAGGCTCCGCCCCTGTAGACCCCACCACCTCATGCCCCACTCCCTGGTACTGCCCGGTGGGCATTGCCCAAGGGGCACCTACCTTTGCCCTCGACCTTGCCCGGTGTCCTCAATGGCCTTCAGTTCTCCCGGCGAGGTCATCATGACTCGTCCTCATACATGTGGCCAGCTGTTTTCCTCACCGGACCCAACCTCTCCCGGTGAGGCTGCAAAGGCAAGTGTGGCGCACAATTCCATCCCAGGCTCACTAATTTCATTTAAATTTGTTTTAAAATAGATTGAAATAATTTATTCAGCCTCTTGCCGGAAATGGGCAGGAGACTGAATCCGCTGTTTATCCATTGCCGGTGAAGGTTGCAAGAGGTGAGAAATGGGACGTGGACCTGAGTTCCAGGCTGTCACGCGGTTTTACTTGATCACCCCACCATCAATGGACAGGGAGTAGCTGTTATCCTGCCCCCCTATCGTGTGTGTGTTGCGTGTGTCTATATTGTCTGTACCAGTATGCATGTGTGTGTGTGCGTGTTTGTGTGTGAGCAACAGAGTACCTGACGAGTGTTCCTAAGTGTGCGTTATTCTGGAGTGTTGCAGCAATTTTGGTTCTTGAATTTGTGTGTGAGTGGGAGTATCTAAATCTGATTGCTTCTATCAACAAATGTGTGTTTTAATGTATGTGTGTTTGGGTGTGTCTGTGTGTTTGTATTCCTGTTGCTCTCGGAGAGCTTGTGGTGGCACAGGGGATAGCATTGCTGCCTCACAGCAGCAGAGGTCCTGGTTCAATTGCAGGTTTGGCTACTGTCTGTGCAGATTCTGCATGTTCTCCCCATGTCTGCGTGAGTTTCCTCCGAGTGCTCCAGTTTCCTCCCACTATCTGAAAGTTGTGCTGGTTGGGTGCATTGGCCGTGCTAAATTTTCCCTCAGTGTACCTGAACAGGCGCTGGAGTGTGGTGACTCGGGGATTTTTATAGTAACTTCATTGCAATGTTAATGTTCGCATACTTGTGACACTGATGAATAAATTTCAAATTTAATGAAATATGTTTTCTCTCTGTGAGATCCTGCTGTGCAGATATGACCAATAAAATTAATTCTGTGGCCTGGTGATTGGGTGGGTGAACTGGTGTTATATGCAGAGGGTGAAAAGGATTCTGTCTCAATATTTTACGCACGAAGGAATAGTGTTTGAGGTCACATGTCTATGGAAAGTCACAGCACTCAGAAGACATCCCAGCCCATAGACCCTGAGACAATTGTCAGTGGCTGAAAGAATTAATAACCGGATACAGAGATTCAACAAGAGCAGCAAACCCAGTACAGGAAATGACAAGAAAATCAATACAGTTAAACAGCCTTTCTAGAATTAGGAACTGGACACAGGGGATGGGAGTTTCCAGCCTCACTCTTCCCCAAGCTGCAAAATCCCACCCGTGTTCAACAGACCTTCCCATTCTCCGCCCCTCGCCTGCTCCGATTCCCGTGGCGGTCGGGCCGGTCCAATTCCAGCCAGAGACTTACCCGGAACACCAACAATCGCCAGGAGGGGATAGTAAATACATTGAATCACCCTCAGTAGATATTGAGTCCGATCAGCTGATGTCATAATCCAATAATAATCAGTAAACACAGAAATCCAATAGAATAAACTCCTGTCCTTGGTTGGAACATTCCGGTTCATTGTTCCCAGATTCCGATCCATTGTTGCAAGATTCCAATCCATTGTTCCCAGATTCTGATCCATTGTCGTAACATTCCAATCCATTGTTCCCAGATTCTGATTCATTGTTGGAAGACTCCAATCCATTGCTCCCAGATTCTGATCTCTCCTCTCCCTCCCTCTCTCTCCACAGCCGCTGATCTCTGTTGCTGTCGGAGTTGCCGCTCCCGCTGACCCAATGGGACAACACATTGAACGGAATCCCTTATTAATAGAAGAGGGGAATCCCTCCAGGCACACTAATCAGATCCATGGAGACTCACATCAATTCCAGTCACTAAACAAACAGCTTCACTTAACCCCCTTCAATCCAACACTTTTTATACCCAACGTAGAACAGTTACAGCCTCGATGGGGTGTTGAGGGTCAGGGAGGGATGGAAAGTTGGAAATAATGTAGGGTCAATATTAATTCGATACAGCAGAGATCACTCTGCTAGTGTTAATTTCGAGACGACGAGAATACAAAAGCAGGGGTGTACTGCTGAGGGTTTATAAGACACTGGTCTGACCGCATTCACAATATTGTCAGCAATTATGGTCCCCGTATCTAAGGAAGGATGTGCTGGCCTTGGAGAGGGTCCAGAGCAGGTTCACAAGAATGATCCGGGGAATGAAAGACTTGACGCATGAGGAGCGTCTGATGTCTGGGGGTCCACACTCGATGCAGTTTGGAAGTATGAGGAAGGGGATCACATTGAAACTTACAGAATAATGAAAGGCCTGGATAGAGTGCACTTGGGGAAGATGTTTCCATTAGTTGGGGAGACTTGGACCCGAGGGCACAGACTCAGAGGAAAGGGACGGCCCTTTAGAAATGTGATGTGGAGATGGCGGTGTTGGACTGGGGTGTGCGCAGTAAGAAGTCTCACAACACCAGTTTCCCACTCACCTGATGAAGGAGCAGCGTTCCGAAAGCTCGTGATTCGAAATAAACCTGTGGGACTTTAACCTGCTGTTGTGAGACTTCTTAGTTCAGAACTGAGACGAGGAGGAATTTCTTCAGCCAGAGGGTGGTGAATCCGGCACGGTAGCACAGTGGTTAGCACTGCTGCTTCACAGCTCCAGGGACCTGGGTTTGATTCCCGGCTCGGGTCACTGTCTGTGTGGAGTCTGCACGTTCTCCCCGTGTCTGCATGAGTTTTCTCCGGGCGCTCCGGTTTCCTTCCAAAGTCCCATAGAAGTGCTGGTTAGGTACATTGGCCATGCTAAATACTCCCTCAGTGTTATCCAAACAGGCGCCAGAGTGTAGCAACTGTGGGATTTTCACAGTAACTTCATTGCAGTGTTGATGTAAGCCTACTTGTGACACGAATAAATAACCTTTATACTTATTCACTGATGCTTGAGTGTTAAACCTCCCGATACAATCAGCACTTGTTTACACAGCAAAATCAATCCCATTCCAAGAGATACATGGGAGAGTGAACATCGAAGGGTCTGTTCCTCTGCAGCACTTTTCTTTGTTCTTAAGGCATCTTTAAGCATGTTGATTTGGAAATAATTTTATCCAAGATTTAACATAAATCTTCTTCACATCAGGTTATGGATCTCACTTTTATGGTCAGAAAAACATCCTTCAGTTCAGTTCCTGTTGTTCAACTCCTCCAAAACAGTCATGGGGGCGATGGGTTATTCACTCAGACATTTCCCTCAGATGCTTTTAATGTGATAATCCTTGGAAATTTAAACAGATAGTGAAAAAATCATGACAGTTCAATGAATCCGATCACATTGCAGAATGCCAAGACTAAAATAACCTGCTGCCTGGCTAATTGGATTAGCTATGTTGCCTCACAGCACCAGGGACACAGGTTCGATTCCCGGCTTGGGTCACTGTCTGTGCGGAGTCTGCATGTTCTCCCCATGTCTGCATGGGTTTCCTCCGGCTGCTCCGGTTTCCTCCCACAGTCTGAAAAACGTGCTGTTAGGTGGATTGGCAATGCTAAAGTGTCCTTAGTGTCCACAGATGTACTGGATAGGTGGATTGGCCATTCTACATTGCCCCTTAGTGTCCACAGATGTACTGGATAGGTGGATTGGCCATTCTACATTGCCCCCTAGTGTCCACAGATGTACTGGATAGGTGGATTGGCCATTCTACCTTGCCCCTTAGTGTCCACAGATGTACTGGTTCAGTGGATTGGCCATTCTACATTGCCTCTTAGTGTCCACAGATGTACTGGTTCGGTGGATTGGCCATTCTACATTGCCCCTCAGTGTCCACAGATGTGCGGGTTAGGTGTATTGGCCATGCTAATTGCCCCTTACTATCCAAAGATTTGCAGGTTAGGTGAATTGGTCATGCTAAATTTAGCACTCATGCCACGCTGAATCGTATAATTCTAGTGCAGAAGGAGGCCATTCAGCCCATCGAGTCTGCACCGGCCACAATCCCACCCAGGCCCTGTCCCTGTAACCCCATGCATTTACTCTAGCAAGTCTCCCTGACACTAAGGGGCAATTTAGCATGGCCAATCCACCGAACCTGCATATCTTTGGACTGTGGGAGGAAACCGGAGCACCCGGAGGAAACCCACGCAGACACGGGGAGAACGTGCAAACTCCACACAGACAGTGACCCGAGGCCAGGAATCGAACCAGGGTCCCTGGCGCTGTGCCACCCCACGAAGTATCAATCTATTTCTGAATATGAAGATTAATTAATGTTGGGGGTACAGAGTGTGAGCAGAATAAGAGGATTTTCGGGCACCTTCGTGTTGAGCTGGGCCAGAGAACGGGGCTTTAAACATTTCAATTCAGTTTGTAAAATCTGGAAATAAGTCAGTGAAAATAGCGGTGAAGTTGATGGGTTGTTTTAAAAGCCTGACCAGTTCACTGATGTACTTCAGGAGAGGTCCTTACCCAGGCTCAGCTCTACGTGACTCCAGCCCCACACCAATGTGGTTGACTCAACTGTCCTCTGAAGTGACTGAGTCTGCCCTGTGTTTGTAAGAAAGCTCCAACGATGAATTTCCAAGGATGGACACTAAAGTCAGCAATGCCCACACACTGAGAATGAACAATACTGATTTTGGCACGAAACATCGGTTATGTTACACCACACTAAGGGCCTCATGGTCTGATTTGCCAGCGGGATAAAGCCTCAGACCAGCAGGTTGTGTAGTGTCCAAAGATGTGCAGGTTGGGTGGATTGGCCATGCTAAATTGCCCCTTCGTGTCCAAAGATGAGAAGGACAGGTGGATTAACCATGCTAACTTGCCCCTTCGTGTCCAAAGATATGGAGGATCGGTTGATTGGCCATGTTAAATTGCCTTAACGGGCGCGAAAACTTGGTAAAGTCAGGTGTGAGGCGATTAGTACAATCCGTGCAGATGTCCACTTTACCAAGGCCCGAAAATGGCCGCGATCCGAACCGCGCCCGAAATGGGTGATGCATTTAAATTGACTTAATGAGCTGGATGCCCAACCTTACCTGCATTTCCGCCCTGACCATCGCGTTCGCCCGTCCAGATTCGGCGCGGAACAGATGTGCTCGGCAAAGGTCTGTTTCGGGCAGTCCAGCTCTGAGGAGGTAAGATCAGAGCTTCTGGCGGCTCTCTGACTCAGATCAGTGGTGGGGGGAGAGGGGGTGTGGGTGCGGGAGGCCGGAGGTGGATCAGATCATTCTCTGGTCATGGGGGGAGGGGAGGGAGGTGGATCAGATCATTCTCTGGTGAAGGGGGCAGGGGTGGGAGGGTTGCTGTTGCCATTCTGCGGGTGATTGGTGGGGGGGGGGGGTCGCGATCGGTCTGGGTAGTGGGGGAGGTGGGTGTAAAGGGGGATAGTTATGTTGTGGGGTGGGGCGATGTCTGTGGGGGCCATCACTCCCACCTTTCGCTCCCAGGTCACTTGATCCGCTTGTTGCTGCCCGGGAGCGATGTGACAGGGGCGCCCATTTCAGATGTATTTCTCACTGCGCACGCGCAGTTCAGAGCTCCGATCGGAGTTGCAGCGTTTCGAGAGCGAGAAGCCCCGCCCACAGAGCGATTCACACTCACAATGTTTTTTCCAGGGTAAGTGCGTATGGGGCCCCCGGAGAACAGATTTCCAATTCAGATCTGAATTGCGTCCAGATTCAGTGCATGAAATCAAAATGGTAAAATCGGGCCCTTAGTGTGCAAAGGTGTACAGGTTCGGGGGATTGGCCATGCTAAATTGCCCCTTAGTGTCCAAAGACATGCTGGTCAGGTGCATTGACCATGCTAAATTCTCCCTAAGTACATGCGAACAGGTGCCGGAGTGTGGCGACTCGGGGATTTTCACAGTCGATTCATAGAGATTTACAGCATGGAAACAGGACCTTTGGCCCAAACTGTCCACACATCCCAGTTTTCACCAATAAGCTAGTCTCAATTGCCCGCATTTGGCCCACATCCCTTTATACCTGTAGAAATCATAGAATCCCTAATGTGCAGAAGGAGGCCATTTGGCCCATCGTGTCTGCACCAATCACAATCCCACCCAGACCCTATCCCTGTAACCCCACCCATTTATCATGCTCGTCCACCTGACACTAAGGGGCAATTTACTATAGCCAATCAACCTAACCTGCTCACCTTTGGACTGTGGAAGGGAACTGTAGCACCCGGGGGAAACCCACGCAGACACGGGGAGAATGTGCAGACTCCACACAGACAGAGACCTGAGGCTGGAATTGAACCCGGGTCCCTGCCGCTGTGAGGCAGCAGTGCTAACCACTGTGCCACCGTGCAGCCCATCTTACCCATGTAACTGTCTAAATGCTTTTTGAAAGGCAAAATTTTACCCGCCTCCACTACTGCCTCTGGCAGCTCGTTTGCAATAAGTGACTTTTCAACAAAATTAACTTAATTTCAGAGTTAATATAAGCCTACTTGTGACCAATAAATAAACTTTAATCTGTAAACGGTGCCATCTTTGATGAAGAGTAAGATAAAAGCAAAATACCGTGGATGCTGGAATCTGAAATAAAAACAGGAAATGCTGGAAAAACTCAGCAGGTCCGACAGCATCTGAGAGAATAGAGCAAATGTTTCAACTCTGGATGACCCTTCGTCAGACTCAAAGCGTTGTTTCTATTCTCTCTTCTGTCTGTGTGGAGTTTGCACATTCCCTCCGTGTCTGTGTGGGTTTCCTCCGGGTGCTCCGGTTTCCTCCCGCAGTCCAAAGATCTGCAGGTTAGGTGGATCGACCATGATAAATCGGCACTTAGTGTCAGGGGGACTAGCAGGGTAAATATGTGGGGTTACGGGGATAGGGCCTGGGTGGGATTGTTGTTGGTGTAGGCTCGATGGGCCAAATGGCCTCCTTCTGCACTATAGGGATTCTATGATTCACAGATGCTGTCAGACCTGCTGAGATTTTCCAGTATTTTCTGTTTTTGATAAAGTTATACCTCCCAAAGTAAACAGACAGTGGAAACAGAAGGTCCCTTATTTTATAACAAAATGGCGATTCTCGAACCACTGCCCAGAATCGACAGTCAGAAAAGGAACTTTGCTGTTAAATTAAAGTACTGTGTTCAGTGACACACGTTAAAATAATCTGGGTCAAATACCTTCAATTCACAATATTGATTACACAATAATGATTACACAATACTGATTACACAATACTGATTACACAAGACTGATTACACAACATTGATTACACAATACTGATTACACAACATTGATTACACAATATTGATTACACAACATTGATTACACAATTTTGATTACACAACATTGATTACACAACATTGATTACACAATACTGATTACACAGTATTGACTACACAATACTGATTACACAACATTGATTACACAATATTGATTACACAATATTTATTACACAACATTGATTACACAATATTGATTACACAGTATTGATTACACAACATTGATTACACAGTAATGATTACACAACATTGATTAAACAATATTACAAAGAACAAAACAGCACAGGAACAGGTCCTTCGGCCCTCCAAGTCCGCGCCACTCCCTGGTCCAAACTAGACCATTCTTTTGTATCCCTCCATTCCCACTCCGTTCATGTGGCTAACCAGATAAGTCTTAATGGTTCCCAGTGTATCCGCCTCCACCACCTTGCCCGGCAGCGCATTCCAGGCTCCCACCATCCTCTGTGTAAAATACGTCCTTCTGATATCCGTGTTAAACCTTCCCCCCCCTCACCTTGAACCTATGACCCCTCGTGAACGTCACCGCCGGCCTGGGAAAAAGCTTCCCACCGTTCACCCTAACTATGCCTTTCATAATTTTATACACCTCGATTAGGTCACCCCTCATCCTCCGTCTTTCCAGTGAGAACAACCCCAGTTTACCCAATTTCTCCTCATAACTAAGCCCTTCCATACCAGGCAACATCCTGGTCAACCTCCTCTGTACTCTCTCTAAAGCCTCCACGTCCTTCTGGTAGTGTGGCGACCAGAACTGGACGCAGTATTCCAAATGCGGCCGAACCAACGTTCGATACAATTGCAACATCAGACCCCAACTTTTATACTCTCTGCCCCATCCTATGAAGGCAAGCAAGCCATATGCCTTATTCACTGCCTTCTCCACCTGTGACGTCACCTTCAAGGATCTGTGGACTTGCACACCCAGGTCCCTCTGCGTATCTACACCCTTTATTGTTCTGCCATTTATCGTATAGCTCCTCCCTACGTGAGTTCTACCAAAATGCATCACTTCGCATTCATCTGGATTGAACTCCATCTGCCATTTCTTTGCCCAAATTTCCAGCCCATCTATATCCTTCTGTAGCCTCTGACAATGTTCCTCACTATCTGCAAGTCCAGCCATTTTCGTGTTGTCCGCAAAGTTACTGATCACTCCAGTTACAGCTTCTTCCAGATCGTTTATGCTATCACAAATAGCAGAGGTCCCAATACAGAGCCCTGCGGAACATCACTAGTCACAGGCATCCAGCCGGAAAAGGACCCTTCCACTACCACCCTCTGTCTTCTGTGACCAAGCCAGTTCTCCACCCATCTAGCCACCTTCCCCTTTATCCCATGAGATCCAACCTTTTGCACCAACCTACTATGAGGGACTTTGTCAAACGATTTACTAAAGTCCATATAGACGACATCCACGGCCCTTCCCTCGTCAACCATTCTAGTCACTTCTTCAAAAAACTCCACCAGGTTAGTGAGGCATGACCTCCCTCTCACAAAACCATGCTGACTATCGTTAAGGAGTTTATTCCTTTCTAAATGCGCATACATCCTAGCTCTAAGAATCCTCTCCAACAACTTCCCTACCACAGACGTCAAGCTCACCGACCTATAATTTCCCGGGTTATCCTTCCTACCCTTCTTAAATAACGGGACCACATCAGCTATCCTCCAATCATCTGGGACCTCACCTGTGTCCAGTGACGAGACAAAGATTTGCGTCAGAGGCCCAGCGATTTCATCTTTCGTCTCCATGAGCAGCCTTGGATAGATTCCATCAGGCCCTGGGGATTGGTCAGTCTTTATATTCCTCCTTTGTAATGGAGATTTTCTCTAATGGGTCAACACTCCCCTCCGAGACACTCCCAGTCAACACATCCCTCTCCTTTGCGAATGCCGATGCAAAGTATTCATTTAGTATCTCCCCTACTTCTTTGGGCTCTGAAGCATAATTCCCCACTTTTGTCCCTGAGAGGTCCGATTTTTTCCCTGACAACCCTTTTGTTCCTAACGGATGAATAAAATGCCTTGGGATTCTCCTTAATCCTGTCTGCCATGACATTTCGTGACCCGTTTTTGCCCTTCTAATTCCTCGTTTGAGTTCTTTCCGACTTTGTATTACTCCGGAGCTCCCTCTGTTTTTAGCTGCCTGGACCTAACGTACGCCTCTCTTTTCTTTTTCACCAATCCCTCAATTTCCCTGGTTATCCATGGTTCTCGATTCCTACCTTTCCTATCCTTCTTTTTTACAGGCACATGCCTATCCTGCAGCCCTATCAAATGTTCCTTAAAAGACTCCCACATGCCAGATGTGGATTTACCCTCAAACAGCCTCTCCCAATCAACAGCTGCCAATTTCTGCCTAATCCCACTTAAGTTAGCCTTCCCCCAATCCAACACCTTACCCTTGGGACACCACTCATCCTTTTCCATCACTATCCTAAAGCTAACAGAATTGTGGTTATTTTTGCCACATGTTCCCCTACCGTAACTTTGAAAACCTGACCGGGCTCATTCCCCGGTACTAGGTCCAGTATAGCCCCCTCTCTAGTCGGGCTATCTACATATTGTTCCAAAGAACCTTCCTGTACACATTTTACAAATTCCTCCCCATTCAGACTCCCAGCCCTACGCGATTTCCAGTCTATGCCAGGAACATTGAAGTCTCCCACTACAACAACCCTATTTTTCCTGCACCTATCAATTATCTCCTGACATATCCGTTCTTCCACTTCCCTTGGGCTGTTGGGGGGCCTGTAGCATACCCCCAACATCGTGACTGTGCCCTTCCTGTTTCTAAGCTCCACCCACAGTGACTCGTTACACGACCCCTCTGAATTGTCCCCCCTCTGCACCGCTGTACTATATTCTCTAACTCATACTGCTACTCCCCCACCTCTTTTGGTCCCTCCTCTGTCTCGCCTAAAACACTTGTACCCCGGAATATTCAGAATATTGATTCCACAACATTGATTACACAATATTGATTAAACAATATTGATTAAACAACTTTGATTACACAGTATTGATTACAGCACTTTGATTACGGAATTTTGATTACACAACTTTGATTACACAATATTGATTACACAACATTGATTACACAACATTGATTACACAATGTTGATTCGACAACATTGATTACACAACATTGATTACACAATACTGATTGTACAATATTTGTTGCACAATATTGATTTGACAACATTGATTACACAATACTGATGACACAATATTGATTATACAACATTCAGACAGACAGTGAAGAAATATAAACGGCATCATAATCTCTGTAAACTACTCAGTTTCCTTTAATTGACTGGTACTGGAGTGTGAAAAGACTACAATGTGACCAGCAAATATTCACTTAGCAAAAGCGAGTCACAATCTAAGAGATGTATCATAAAGAGTGCATTATACATGCTGAATTCCAAGATCACAGCATTCCCGTGAACCATCGAACCCACGGCAGTGCAGAAGGAGGCCCTACGGCCCATCGAGTCTGCACTGACTCTCTGACAGAGCATCTTACCTGCATTGGAATGATCCGGGTACATGTTTTCTTTTAAGACCAAAGTTAATATTTAAATGTGAAGACCTGAACGCCTCTCAATGCACAAATATTGTTCGTTTCAACATCATTTCCTGCAAACTTTAACATAAATCTGTTTGTTCTGTATCAGGATATGTCCCTAAATATTACAGTGAGGATAACAAACTTCATTGAACTTTTTGCCATTCATCTCCTCCAATAAATTCGTGAGGTGATTGATTAAGCGCTAAAATAATTCACTAAATTTGTTTCAAGCTTGAGAATACTTGAAACATAGAGTGCAAAATCACTGGGGACTTCATTGGGGCAGCACAGTGGTCAGCACTGCTACCTCACAGCGCCAGGGACCCAGGTTCGATTCCCGGCTTGGGTCACTGTGTGGAGTTTGCATGTTCTCCCCCATATCAGCGTGTGTTTTGTCCGGGTGCTCCGGTTTCCTCCCACAGTATGAAAGACGTGCCGATTGCAGTGCAGAAGGTGTCTATTCGGCCCTTCACGCCTGCACTGACCACAAACCCACCCAGCCCCCATGCCGGTAATCCCTCTTTACCCTTGCTAGTGCCCCCTGGCACTGAGGGGGAATTTAGGCATGGCCAATCCACCTAACCCGCACATCTTTGGAGTGTGGGAGGAAGCTGGGGCACCCGGAGGAAACCCACGCAGACACGGGGAGAACGTGCAGACATCACACAGACAGTGATCCAAGTTGGGAATTGAACCCGGGTTCCTGTGCTGTGAGGCAGTAGTGCTAACCATTGTGTCACGGTATGGTCCAGTCATTCACTGGCGCTTGAGACCTTGCAATGTAATCAGAACCTGTCTGATACAGTAAACAATAAATCACATTCTAAAAGATTTATCACAAACTGTGCATCAAATGCTGCTATCCCAGAGTGGTTAGCACTGCTGCATCACAGCGCCAGGGACCTGGGTTTGATTCTTGGCTTGGGTCAGTGTCTGTGCTGAATCTGCATGTTGATATAGAATAGTCATAGAATCCCTACACAGCAGAAGGAGGCCATGCAGCCCATCACATCTGCACCGACCACAATCCCACACAGACCCTGTCCCCGCAACCCCACATATCTATTCTGCTAGTCCTCCTGACACTCAGGGGTAATGTAGCGTGACCAATCCACGTAACCCAGACATCTTTGGCGTGTGGGAGGAAAGCGGAACACCCGGAGGAAACCCATACAGACAGGGGGAGAACATGCAGACTCCGCACAGAGAGCGACCCAAGGCTGGAATTGAACACGGGTCCCTGGCGCTGTGAGACGGCACTGCTAACCACTGTGCCACCGTGCCGCGTTGTCCCCATGTCTGTGTCTCCATGGGTTTCCTCCGGGTGCTCTGGTTTCCTCCCACAGTCCGACCGACGTGCTGGTTAGATGTATTGGCCATGCAAAATTGTCCCTCAGTGGAAGAACAAATGTAGGGGGGACGTATACAATAAATGGCAGAGCCATCAAGAGTATAGAAACACAGAGGGACCTCGGTGTGCAAGTCCACAAATCCTTGAAGGCGGCAGTAGAGGTGGAGAAGGTGGTGAAGAAGGAATATGGCATGCTTTCCTTGATAGGACGGGGTATAGAGTATAAAAGCTGGAGTCTGATGTGGCAGTTGTACAGAACGCTGGTTAGTCCACATTTGGAATATTGCATCCATTTCTGGTCGCCACACTACTGGGGCGGCACGGTAGCACAGTGGTTAGCACTGCTGCTTCACAGCTCCAGGGTCCTGGGTTCGATTCCCGGCTCGGGTCACTGTCTGTGTGGAGTTTGCACATTCTCCTCGTGTCTGCGTGGGTTTCCTCCGGGTGCTCTGGTTTCCTCCCACAGTCCAAAGATGTGCGGGTTAGGTTGATTGGCCAGGTTAAAGAAATTGCCCCTTAGAGTCCTGGGATGCGTAGGTTAGAGGGATTAGCAGGTAAAATATGTGAGGGTAGGGCCTGGGTGGGATTGTGGTCGGTGCAGACTCGATGGGCCGAATGGCCTCCTTCTGCACTGTAGGGTTTCTATGATTTCTATGATTTCTACCAGGAGGACGTGGAGGCTTTAAAGAGAGTGCAGAGAAGGTTTGCCAGGATGTTGCCTGGTAGGGAGGGTCTTAGATATGAGGGGAGATTTGGTGAGCTGGGCTTGTTCTCCCTGGAAAGACGGAGAATGAGGGGAGACCTAATAGAGGTGTACAAAATTATGAAGGGTATAGATAGAGTGAACAGTGGGAAGCTTTTTCCCAGGTCGGAGGTGACGATCACGAGGGGTCACGGGCTCAAGGTGAGAGCGGCGAGGTATAACTCAGACATCAGAGGGACGTTTTTTACACAGAGGGTGGTGGGGCCTGGAATGCGCTGCCAAGTAGGGTGGTGGAGGCAGACACGCTGGCATCATTTAAGACTTACCTGGATAGTCACATGAGCAGTCTGGGAATGGAGGGATACAAACGAATGGTCTAGTTGGACCAAGGAGCGGCACAGGCTTGGAGGGCCGAAGGGCCTGTTTCCTGTGCTGTACTGATCTTTGTTCTTTGTACTCGAACAGGTGCCGGAGTGTGGCGACTATGGGATTTTCACAACGTCATTGCTGTGCTAATGTAAGCCGACATGTGACACGAATAAATAAACTTATCTCAAACAATGACGAGACAGAGTACAGGAATGAGATAGGGAATCTGGTGAACTGGTGCAGCCACAGTAATCCCTCCCTCAATGTCAGCAAAATGAAGGAGATTGTCATCGACTTCAGGAAGCGTAAAGGAGAACATGCCCCTGTCTACATCAATGGGGACGAAGAAGAAAGGGTCAAGAAATTCAAGTTTTTAGTGTCCAGAACACCAACAACCTGTCCTGATCCCCACATGCCGACACTATAGTTCAGAAAGCCCACCAACGCCTCTTACTTTCTCAGAAGACTGAGGAAATTTGGCATGTCAGCTCCGAATCTCAGTAACTTCTACAGATGCATTCTTTCTGGTTGGGTCACAGCTTGGTGTGTCTCCTGCTCTGCCCAAGACTGTAAGGAAGTACAAAAGGTTTTGAATGTAGCCCAATCCATCACGCAAACCAGCCTCGCATCCATTGACTCTGTCTATACTTCCCGCTGTCTCGGCTACGCATCCAGCATTATTAAGGACCCCACGTACCCGGGACATTCTCTCTTCCACCTTCTTTCTTCGGGAAAAAGATACAAAAATCTGAGGTCACGTATCAATCGACTGAAGAACAGCTTCTTCTCTGCTGCTGTCAGACTTTTGAATTGACTTACCTCGCATTTAGTTGATCTTTCTCTGCACCCTCGCTATGACTGTGACACTACATTCTGCACTCTCTCCTTTCCTTCTCTATGTTTTGTCTGTATCGCGCGCAAGAAACAATACTTTTCATTATATATTAATAAATGTGACAATAATAAATCAAATCAAATCCAGATAAGCTGAAAATTAAGCTCACATCAATTTTGTGAAGCCCTTTCAGTCCCAGCAAGTCATTTGCAGTTGTCTTATTTACCAAACGGTCGCTACTTATCCGTTTGAGACATTAATATTCAAAAGAAAACAAGAATAAATGACCTTCTTGTTGCCAGGATCTGAGATTTAGTGTTGATCTAAAAGGTAACTCAGTAAAAAGAAAGGTAATTCGACAAGAAAACCAGATGAATGGGAAATCGAATAGCTTTTTCCATAATTCACACAGACCCATAATTTGCAAAATCGTGGTTACATGATGCAGTCATATAACAAAGTGAATTTTAAATTGTATCTCTGCAAATCATCTTAATTTGGATTGCTCATCCACACAGACCACGATTCCAGCTGTGGAAACTCTTTTAATTCATATCATTCATTCTCTCTCTCTATATTTGTTTACCCAACAATAATAAGATCAGATAGTCTGAGACTAGGTGACACAGTGGTTAGTGCTGCTCCCTCACAGCGTCAGAGACCAGGGTTCGCTTCCCGGCTTGGGTTACTGTCTGTGCGGAGTCTGACTGTTGTCCCCCATGTCATAGAGTCAGAGAGGTTTACAGCATGGAAACAGGCCCTTCAGCCCAACTGGTCCATGCCACCTTTTTTTAACTACTCAGCTACTCCCAATTGCCTGTATTTGGCCCATATCCCTCTATACCCATCTTACCCATGTAACTGTCTAAATGCTTCTTAAAAGACAAAATTGTATCCGCCTCTGCTACTGCCTCTGGCAGCTTCTTCCAGACATTCACCGCCCTCTGTGTGAAACAATTGTCCCTCTGGGCCTTTTTGCATATCTCCCCTCTCACCTTAAAGCTATGTCCTCTACGTTTGGAGTCCCCTACCTTCGGGAAAAGATGTGGACTATCTGGGGCGGCACAGTGGCACAGTGGTTAGCACTGCTGCTTCACAGCACCAGGGACCCGGGTTCAATTCTGGTCTCACGTCACTGACTGTGTAGAGTTGGCACATTCTCCCTGTGTCTGCGTGGGTTTCCTCCGGGTGCTCCGATTTCCTCCCACATTCCAAAGATGTGTGGGTTAGGTTGATTGGCCATGCTAAATTGACCCTAGTGTCAGGAGAATTAGCAGGGATATGTGGGGTTATGGGAATAGGGCCTGGGTGGGATTGTGGTCGGTGCAGACTTGATGGGCCGAATAGCCTCCTTCTGCACACCAGGGATTCTGTGATTTGATGTTTAACACAGAAGTGAATTTGAAACATTATTTCTGTTTTCCTCCCCAGACAAACACGTTCTTTCCTGGCTGGTCTTTCGGGGCGTGGTTGTTGTTTGCGCTTAGAATCTGCTTCAGCACTTGATGTAACATCAACCCAGTCGTTGCATAAGCAGTAACACCGAATATATCATTGTAGAGGACATCAACTCACTTCCTGCGAGCTTCATTGCAGCTGAATATCACATGAAGCAACTAGAGCAGCATCACCTTCTGAGAAATGAAGACCAGAGTGCGATTGTAAACTGTCAACATTTTTAAAATCTTAAGGAGACATTCGACCTTCGGCATTTGTTGAAACTTCTTTTTGTAAAAGTCTTTGAAGAACAATGAGCCAAACTGTCGTGGAAACTGCATTTTATTTCAGGATTTGAATATTTCAAGCAGCCTCATTGTAAGGTTTACTAGTTCCTCAACAGAAAACAGAAGATTCATTCCTGAAACATTACACTGTGCATCACATCATTGAGCTGACAGCAAATCAGCATCATGACATTGCTGTTTTAACGGGGGAATTTGGCCGAAAAATCTCTTATTTATAATGTCGTGCGGAATAAAAAAAGACGTTCCTTCTCATTTTAAACATCGCCATCTGTGAAACATGGGAGCTAAAAAAAACATTGCACGGGAGTTATTCATGACGATGCTTTGTCCGTCAGGCTCCCTTCTCATTTCTCATTCTGAAACCATCCAGTAAATCCCGGTGGCCACATGATGGTTTTGCCTTGTTAAATGTTGCATTATTTTGGGTTGAATGGAATCCAGTGGTTCAGTTCTGTTTTTGCATTGGCTTCAAGCGGATCGAGTTTATACAGCTTTACATTCCATGGCATGACTTGAGCTGAGCTCAAAGCAGGTTGGACGGTTGAGTTCAGTTGAACGGTAAGATGTCACAGCAATTTCATTGCAATGTTAATGTAAGCCGACTTGTGACACTAATAAATAAACTTTTAAACTAACATTTTTATTAAAGACAACCTTTCTTGATTAGTGCCCTGCACCCTAACAGCCTCTCCACCTACAGGGAAACATCTACACTCGAGATACAGAATTTCAGTGACTCCCTATTCACAGGATAATATATCGACATATCGATTGTGGTCCTTCAGTACTTTTCCATTCACAGAGATATACGTTCTAAATATGTCTCTTTGCGCATCTCTATCCACACCTCCCATCCATTGACTCTGTCTACACTTCCCGCTGCCTCGGAAAAGCAGCCGGCATAATCAAGGACCCCACACACGCCGGGCATTCTCCCTCCCACCTTCTTCCATCAGGTGACCTCCGTCTGAGGTCACGTACCAACCAACTCAAGAACAGCCTCTTCCTTGCTGCCATCAGACTTTTGAATGGACCTACCCCGCATTAAGTTGACCTTTCTCTCCACCCTAGATATGACTGTAACATTCAGCACCCTCTCCTTTCCCTGGAATCATAGAAACCCGACAGTGAAGAAAGAGGCCATTCGGCCCATCGAGTCTGCATTGACAACAATCCCACCCGGGTCCTATCCCCATCGTCCCAAATATTTACCCTGCTAATCCCTCTAACCTACATATCCCAGGACACTAAGGGGCAATTTATCATTGCCAATGCACCTAACCCGCACACCTTTGGACTTTGGGAGGAAACCAGATCCGGAGGAAACCCACGCAGACACGGGGAGAATGTGAAAACTCCACACAGACAGTGGCCCAAGCCGGGAATCAAACCCAGTTCTCTGGAGCTGTGATGCAGCAGTGCTAACCACCATGCCATTGTGCTGCTCACCACTGTGCAATATGCATTGTCTGTATAGCGTGCAAGAAACAATACCTTTCACTGTATACTAATACATGTGACAAGAATAAAATCAAATCAAAACAAATCATCACAAAATTAAATAATTTAATTTATTCCTCCATCTGCCAACTTGTTCCCCATTCTGTTCTATTGTCTATATCTCTGTGCAGCCCCTTTGAATCCTCCTCATAGCTTTAATTCACAATTAGTTTAGAATCATATTGGAAATCTGGTAGCTTACTCCCAGCAACTTCAGTTATTTTGTTGACATATATTGGCCGAGTGGTATTATCGCCAGACTATTAATCCAGAAACTCAGCTAATGTTCCAGGGACCCGGGTTCGAATCCCGCCACGACAGACGATGGAATTTGAATGCAATAAAAAATATCTGGAATTAAGAATCTACTGATGACCATGAAACCATTGTCGACTGTCGGAAAAGCCCGTCTGGTTCACGAATGTCCTTCAGGGAAGGAAATCTGCCGTGCGGACCCGGTCTGGCTCACATGTGACTCCAGAGCCGCAGCAATGTGGTGGACTCTCAACTGCCCTCGAGCAAGTAGGGATGGGCAATAAATGTTGGCCCAGCCAGCGACGCCCATGTACCACGAACAAATAATAAAAAAAACATAAACAGCTACATCCCCAATACAAATTTTTGCAATATTTCATAAGTTACAGCCAACCAGCCTGAATGTGCTTCAGTTTCCCGACTCACTGTTCCGTGCCTGCTGACGAATTATCTATCCAATCCAGGCTGACAACCTGAGCCACAATCGGACACCTCGACTCTTTGTGCTGCATGCTATGGGATTGTTGTAATCCAAATCTATGACATCAACTGGCCCCATCGTGTAGGGCGGTGAACTCACTTGCCTACATGACAAGGGTGTGATTCAGTATACTACCAATGATGTGAGTTCAATCTCCCTACAGGCTGCAGTGATTTGTAAATATTGTCTCCACACCTTGTCCAAGAGTGGCATAGACAGAGTGGATAGTCAGAGGCTCTTTCCTAGGGTAGAAAACTCAAGTACTAGGGGCCATAGGTTAAAGGTGCGTGGGGAAAAGATCAGAGGAGATCTGTGAGGCAAGTTTTTTACACAGAGGGTGGTGAATGGCTGGAACGCGCTGCCCGAGGAGGTGGTGGGAGCAGGTACGATAGCGGCATTTAAGGGGCACCTCGATGAATACATGAATAGAATGGGAATGGAAGGATACGGATTCTGTAAGTGCATACGGTTTTAGTTTAGGCAGGCATTATGATTTGCGCAGGCTTGGAGGGCCGAAGGGCCTGTTCCTGTGCTGCACTGTTCTTTGTTCTTTGAGTGGTGAACTGAAATGGGCAGCACGGTGGTACAGTTGTTGGCACTGCTGCCTCACAGTGCCAGGGACTCGGGTTCGATTCCTGGCTTGGATCACTGTCTGTGCGGAGTCTGCATGTTCTCTTCGTGTCTGCATGGGTTTCCCCCGGCTGCCCCCGTTTTCTCCCACAGTCTGAAAGACGTGCTGGTTAGGTGCGTTGGCCATGTTACATTCTCCCTCTGTGTACCCAAACAGGCACTGGAGTGTGGGGACTAGGGGATTTTCACAGTAACTACATTGCAGTGTTAATGTAAGCCTACTTGTGACACTAATAAAAACAGCACATTTACTATATCAGCAGTTATCTATTTCAGAGCACTAAAGTCGGCTTTAAGTTTTGGCGATGTTATATGGTTTAAATCCCTCGACTTATACTTATACTTCCACCTCCAGATACTGAGAGCTCTTTGCTCTTATGAGTAAGTCCATTGGTTATCCTCTATTCCTGCTATGGAAATGATGTGTTCCACTGTGAAAACAGATGCAGAATACAGAATCCTCAAAATAAAGATTCAGAAGGGTCCAGAGGGGGCATTCTTTCACATAGAGTGTGGTGAGTGTCTGGAACAAGCTGCCAGAGGCAGTAGGCGAGGGGGGTACAATTTTCTATATTAAAAAGCGTTTAGTCAGTTACATGGGTACGATGGGTATAGAGAGACATGGGCCAAATGTGGGCAATTGGGACGAGCTTAAAGGTAAAAACTGGGCGGCACGGACATGTTGGGCCGAATGGCCTGTTTGCATGCTGTAAACCTCAATGACTCGATAACATAGGAACAGGAATTAAGAGCAGAAGTCGGCAAATTCAGCCCTTCGAGCCTGATCCGCCATTGAATCAGATCATGGCTGATCTCTCCCTGGTCTCAAATCCACCTCCCCACCTGTTCCCCATATCCCCCTAATCCCTTTTTTATTAGAAATATATCCATCTCCTTCCTGAAACCATTCAATGATTCAGACTCCACCGCGCGATGGGGCAGCGAGTTCCACAAACTCACCACCCTCTGCGAGAAGTAGTTCCTCCTCATCTCAGTTTTAAATCTATCGCCTCTCAACCTATACCCTGTGACCTCTCGTTCGAGATTGCCCCATAAGAGGAAACATTTGGTCTTCAGTTACTTTATCAATCACTTTTAAAATTTTATATACCTCCATCAGATCCCCTCTCATCCCTCTGAACTCCAGGGAGTACAAGCCCAAAGTGATTAATCTCTCCTCATACGTCAATCCTCTCACCCCCAGAATCAATCTGGTGAACCTCCTCTGAACTGCCTCCAATGCAGCAACATCCTTCCTCAAATAAAGAGACCAAAACTGGACACAATACTCCAGATACTCTGCGGGATTTTCATAGAATCATAGATAAAAAGGTTCTTTTCACTTGGAAAGGTTTCATCAGTAATGAGGGGACCTTAGTACATTTTGTTTTACCCGAAGTGGGAGGCAGCCATTCCTGATCGAAACTGGACGATGTTAATATCTTGGAACAGTGGAGTTCAAAGAGGTGCGAGAGACAATGAAATGGGGGATGGGAGGGAAGGAGGATATGTAAAGAAAGTCACTGAGCTGAGTAATATGATTATATATAGAGGTGAGAGGGGAAAGATTTCAAACGGACCTGAGGGGCAGCTTCTTCACGCAGAGGGTGGTGTGTGTATGGAATGAGCTGCCGGAGAAAGTGGTTGAGGCAAGTTCAATAGCAACATTTAAAAAGCATTTGGATAGAGGGAAAGGATTAGAGGGATAAGGACCGAACGCGGGCAATTGGGACCAACTGGGAGGGCACCATGGTCAGCATGGACTGTTTGGGCCGAAGGACCTGTTTCCATGCTGTATTCGATATAGGCTGTGTGAGGAGATATTCTGTGACTAGCACTATGCTGAGTGAAGTTGTAAAACTTGAAGAGTCCATCCAGAAACCAAGAAAGATTTATGTTTCAAAATACACCCCTGTTTCTGAATATTTTGGATTTCCACAGTGCAGTGGAAGAGTGTCAGAATTCATGTGGTTTGCCTTGAATATTGTGATAGCAGTTTTGCCTTGAGTATCATTTCTGGAATTTGATCGATCAACATCTGTAAGAGATAATTGACAAGAAATTGGCAGGCGGGTAGCAGGGTAAATATGTGGGGTTATGGGGGTAGGGCCTGGGTGGGAATGTGGTCAGTGCGGACTCGATGGGCCAAATAACCTCCTTGTGCACTGCAGGGATTCTACGATTCTATGATCTTGGTTTCAGATAAAGTTCGGCACAACATTGTGGGCCGAAGGGCCTGTTCTGGCTGCACTGTTCTATGTTCTATCTATGAAAGTGCTTTTAAGACTATTCTCACCAACTGGAATTTTAATAAGACTGTCCATAATATACCACCTAAATCCCCCACACCTCATTTTTAAATTTTGCCTCCACGTAACTGACCCTTCAGCTCAGGGGAACAGCTGCTCCCTCTCCACCCTGTCCATGTCCTTCATAATCTTGTACACCTCGATCAGGTCTTCTCTGCTCCAGAGAAAACAAAGCAAACCAATCCAACCTCTCTTCATAACTTAAATGTTCCGTCCCAGGCAGCATCTTGGGGAATCTCCTCTGGACCACCTCCAGTGCAATCACATCCTTCCTATAATGTGTCGACCAGAACTGCACACAGTGCTCCAGCTGTGGCCAAACCAACGCTCTATACAACTCCATCATGACCTCTACGTTTTTGTAATTTATACCCCGATTGACAAAGTTGAACAATAATATTCCAGCAACGAGGAATCGCTGGCAACCCCTCATCACACCTCAGCAGCTATAGACGCTGGTCGGGTCTGTGGTCCCGTGAGCCGTCCCTCTGGTCAGGAGGGAACCACTGCCGTTCCATCAGCCCGGGTATTCTGCTGCGGGGAAGCAACTTCACTCACTCCAAAGTTAGGAGGTGGTGGGAGGAAGCCTCCTCATAGCAGACGTTATGTCCAATCTATTTAGGGTGTAGCGGTGACGGAGTGGTTAGCACTGCTGCCTCACAGAGCGAGGGACCCGAGTTCGGTTCCCAGCTTGTGTCACTGCCTGTGTGGATTCTGCATGTTCTCCCCATGTCTGCGTGGGTTTCCTCTGGTTTTCTCCCACAGTCTGAAAGACGTGCTGGTTAGGTGCATTGGCCATGCTAAATTTTCCCTCAGTGTACCCGAACAGGAACCGGAGTGTGGTGACTAGGGGATTTTCACTGTAACTTCATTGTAGTGTTAATGTAAGCCCGCTTGTGACACGAATAAATATATTTTAATCGGTTGCAATCACCGACCAGGAACTCCAATGGCAGCGAGAATAGGATAGTAACTGGCTCCAGCTTGACCGATAGTGGATCAGTGTGTTTTCTGAGAGAAGCGATGGTGTCTGCCTATGGCATAAACCATGGCCATTTACTGAGGTCTCACACTGAAGGTCTTCTCTTTAATACACAGCAGAAACACTCCTGAGACTCGGCAGAGCAACCTATTAGAGTAATCAATTACAGGTGAGAAAACAAACAACACACTGCAATGCTGGCGCTGAGAAGGAGCAATGATTGGATTTGATTTGAATTATTATTGTCACATGTGTTAGTATACAGTGAAAAACATTGTTTCTTGTGCGCTACACGGACAAAGCATACCGTTCATAGAGAAGGAAAGGAGAGAGTGCAGAATGGAGTGTTACAGTCATGGCTCGGGTGTAGAGAAGGACCAAATTAACATAATAATAAAGTATTATATAATGTGTATATTATATGTTGTATGCGGCTACCTGAATGTAAGGTAGGTTCATTCAAAAGTCTGACGGCAGCAGGGAAGAAGCTGTTCTTGAGTCGGTTGGTACGTGACCCTAGACTTTTGTATCTTTTTCCCGACGGAAGAAGGTGGAAGAGAGAATGTCTGGGGTGTGTGTGGTCCATGATTATGCCGGCTGCTTTTCCCGAGGCAGTGGGAAGTGAAGACAGAGTCAATGGGTGGGAGGCTGGTTTGAGTGATGGACTAGGCTTCGTTCACAACCCTTTATAGTTTCTTGCAGCCTTGGACAGAGCAGAAGCCAGACCAAGCTGTGATACAACCAGAAAGAATGCTTTCTATGGTGCATCTGTAAAAGTTGGTGAGAGTCGGAGCTGACATGCCAAATTTCCTTAGCCTCCTGAGAAAATAGAGGCACCGGTGGGTTTTCTTAACTTTTGCATCGGTGTGGGGGGATCAGGGTAGGTTGTTGGTGATCTGGACACCTAGAAACCTGAAGCTCTCGATCATTTTCACTTCATCCCCAATTTTCAATGAAAATAGTGTTTCATTGTGATGAGAAATTCAGATCAGAAATAAGTTTCATGTTTTTCATTCTGGTCTGTTTCGTTACATTAAAGGTACAATATAATTGCAATTTATTCAGGCTGTCAGTGGGGTGAATCATAGGCTAAATTTCCCCTTCGTGTCCCGGAGTGTGTCGGTTCGAGGTGTTGGTGGGGTAATTATGTGGGGTTATGGTGATTGGGCCTGGGCGGGATTGTTGTTGGTGCAGACTCGATGGGCCGAATGGCCTCTTTTGCACTGTTGGGTTTCTGTGATACAATTTATGATGAGTCTGTACTGACCACAATCCCACCCAGGCCCTATTTCCGTAACCCCATGCATCCACCCTGATAGTCCCCCTCACAATAACGGGCAATTTTTAGCACGGCCACTACACCCAACCTGCACATCTTTGGACTGTGGGAGGAAAGTGGAGCCCCCGGAGGAAACCCATGCAGACACGGGGAGAATGTGCGGACTCCACACAGAGGTCGGATTTGAACCAGGATCCCTGGCTCTGTGTGGCCCCTTTGAGAATGTTACTGATACAATGGTGTAAGACAGGCATTCTCTGCTTTTCACACAGCGCTGATCACGTTTCTAAAGCTTATTTATTCATGTAACAAGTAGGCTCACATTAACAGTGCAATGAAGTTACTGTGAAAATCCCCTAGTTGCCACACTCCGGCGCCTGTTCGGGTACACTGAGGGAGGATTTAGCATGATCAATGCAACTAAACAGCACGTCTTCTGGTCTGTGGGAGGAAACTGGAGCACCCGGAGGAAACCCATGCAGACATGGGGAGAACGTGCAGACTGCGCACAGGCAGTGACCCAAACCGGGGATCAAACCCGGGTCTCTGGAACTGTGAGGCAGCAGTGCTAACCACTGTGCCACCATGCCACCCAGACATACAAAGAACAAAGGAAAGTACAGCACCAGAACACTCCCAGGACAGGTACAGCACAGGGTTAGATACAGATTAAAGCTCACTGTACACTGTCCCCATCAAACAGTCCCAGAACAGATACAGCCTGGGGTTAAATATAGAGTAAAACTCCCTCGACACTGTCCCCATCAAACAAACCAAGGACAGATACAGCACAGGGTTAGATACAGAGTAAAGCTCCCTCTGCACTGTCCCCAACAAACTTGCCCAGGACAGGTACACACGGGTTTAGATACAGAGTAAATCTCCCTCGATACTGTCCCCATCAAACAAACCAAGGACAGATACAGCACGGGGTTCGATACAGAGTAAATCTCCCTCTGCACTGTCCCCAACAAACACTCCCAGGACAGATACAACACGGGGTTAGATCCAGGGTAAATCTCCCTCTGCACTGTTCCCAACAAACACTCCCAGAACAGTTACAGCACGGGGTTAGATACAGAGTAAAGCTCCCTCTACACTGTCCCCATCAAATACTCCCAGGACAGGTCCAGCACGGGGTTAGATACAGATTAAAGCTCCCTCTACACTGTCTCCATCAAACACTCCCAGGACAGGTACAGCACAGGGTTAGATACAGAGTAAAGCTCCCTCTACACTGTCCCCATCAAACAAACCAAGGACAGGTACAGCACGGGTTTAGATACAGAGTAAAGCACCCTCGATACTGTCCCCATCAAACACTCCCAGGGCAGGGACAGCATGGGTTAGATACAGAGTAAAGCTCCCTCTGCACTATCCCCATCAAACACTCCAAGGACAGATACAGCAGGGGGTTAGATATGGAGTAAAGCTCCCTCTACAATATCCCCATCAGACAAACCAAGGACAGGTACAGCACGGGGTTAGATACAGAGTAAATCTCCCTCTTCACTGTCCCCATGAAACACTCCCATGACAGATACAGCAAGTGGTTAGATGTAGAGTAAAGCTCCCTCGACACTGTCCCCATCAAACACTCCCAGGACAGGTACAGCATGGGGTTAGATACAGAGTAAATCTACCTGAACACTGTCCCCATCAAACACTCCCGGAACAGACACAGCACGGGGTGAGATACAGATTAAATCTCCCTCGACACTGTCCCCATCAAACACTCCCAGGACAGGTACAGCACGGGGTTAGATACAGATTAAATCTCCCTCTACACTGTCCCCATCAAACTCGCCCAGCACAGATACAGCAAGTGGTTAGGTACAGAGTAAAGCTCCCACTTCACTGTCCTCATCTAACACTCCGAGGACATATACAGCACAGGGTTAGATACAGAGTAAAGCTCCCTCTACACTATCCCCATCAAACACTGCCAGGACAGGTACAGCACGGGTTTAGATACAGAGTGAAGCTCCCTATACACTGTCCCCATCAAACACTCCCAGGACAGGTACAGCACGGGTTTAGATACAGAGGAAAGCTCCCTATACACTGTCCCCATCATATAATCCAATGACAGACACAGCATGGTGCTAGATTAAAGGAAAAGCTGCCTCCACATTGTGCACATCAAACACACCCAGGGCAGGTACAGCACGGGGTTAGATACAGCTCAAATCTTCCTCTACATTTTGCCCATCATTGTGTGTGTGAGAGAGAGAGTGTGTGTGTGAGAGAGAGAGAGTGTGTGTGTGTGTGAGAGAGAGTGTGTGTGTGTGAGAGAGAGTGTGTGAGAGAGTGTGTGTGAGAAAGAGAGAGTGTGTGTGAGAGAGAGAGTGTGTGTGTGAGAGAGAGAGTGTGTGCGAGAGAGAGAGTGTGTGTGAGAGAGAGTGTGTGTGTGAGAGAGAGTGTGCGTGTGAGAGAGAGTGTGTGCGAGAGAGAGTGTGTCCGAGAGAGAGAGCGTGTGCGTGAGAGAGAGTGTGTGTGTGAGAGAGAGAGAGACTGTGTGAGAGACAGAGTGTGTGCGTGAGAGAGTGTGTGCGTGAGAGAGTATATGTTTGAGAGAGAGTGTATATGTGAGAGAGAGAGTGAGTGTGTGAGAGAGTGTGTGCGAGACAGAGAGTGTGTGTGTGAGAGAGTGTGTGTGTGTGTGAGAGAGTGAGTTTATTTGTGTGTGAGAGACTGAGTGCATGTGTGTGAGAGTGTCAGTTGGAGATAATGCATGGGTGAGAGTGTGTGAGCGTGAAAGTGTGTGTGAGATAATGTGTGTGAGAGAGAAAGTGTGTGTGACAGAGAGAAAGAGCATGTGTGTGAGTGAGATATAGAGTAAAGCTCCCTCTACACTGTCCCCATCAAACACTCCCAGGACAGGTACAGCACGGGGTTAGATCCAGAGTAAAGCTCCCTCTACACTGTCCCCATGAAACACACACAGGACAGGTACAGCACGGGGTTAGATACAGATAAAGCTCCCTCTGCACTGTCACTATCAAATAACTATCAAATCTCCACATCATGACGATCAAATATTCCAATGACAGACACAGCATGGGGATAGATACAGGGAAAAGCTGCCGACACATCAATCACACCCAGGACAGGTACAGCATCGGGTGAGATACAGCGTATATCTCCCTCTACATTGTGTGTGTGAGAGAGAGAGAGAGTGTGTGTGAGAGAGAGTGTGTGTGTGTGTGTGTGTGTGTGAGAGAGAGAGAGAGTGTGTGTGTGTGAGATAGTATGTGTGCGTCGGAGAGTGTGAGAGAGTGTGTGTGAGAGAGAGAGAGGGCGTGTGTGTGTGAGAGAGAGAGAGCGTGTGTGTGCATGAGATTATGTGTGTGTCTAAGAGTGTGTAAGAGAGAGTGTGTGTGTGAGCTGATCTTTTTCTACACCCTATCGGTAACTGCAACACTATATTCTGCACCCTTTCCTCTCCTTCTCCCTGTGTACTCTATGTACAGAATGTTTTGTCTGTATAGCGCACAAGAAACAATACTTTTCACTGCATCCCAATACAAATCAATCAAATCAAATCAAATTAACACGGTGAAGTTTGGACCCTGTGGGGTGACAGTTGTCTGAATACAGATTCTATCTTATTGTAACATTCAGGTACCACGTGTACTGAGCTCACCAGCGTTCTGTCTGTATTGTGTGAATCCAGTCTTGAAATATCCACTGATGTTGCTAATTCTGCCAAGACAGAAACAGAAAGAGTGTTTGAATTCTCCGTGATTAGACCCCTTAACGATAAACAACATGGTGGATGAGAGGGATAGAGAGAGAGAGGAAGAGAGAGAGATGGAGCGATGGAGAGTAACAGAGAGATAGGGAGAGGGAGCAATGCAGAGAGTAACAGTTAGACAGTGAGGAATAGAGATTAATTCAGATGGATAGTGAGTGACAGGGGAGTCCGAGACGCTACATAAGCAAGGTAAAGATTTGAAAATGGAGGAGTGTTTCTTACCCACTTTTAAAAGACAATCCACACTCACACCAGTCACATTTCACACTCTCTGCTCAGTCCTGTGTTGGGGGGTGTTGAGTGTGGGATCAGTGTTTGCTTTTCTCAAACCGCACTGATATTCCCAACAAGGGCAAGACGTTTCAGTGTTTAAAAATGTAAACATTTAAAAACAAAAGCAGACAGGATTTGGTTAAATCTCACGGGATCCAGGGTGAGGTAGCCAAATGGATATAAAATAGGCTTGATGACAGAAGACAGAGGGTGGTTGTAGAGGGTTGTTTTTTTGGTCAAACTGGGGGCCTGTGACCAGCGGGGTGCCTCAGGGATCGGTGCTGGGTCCACTGTTATTTGTCATTTATATTAATGATTTGGATGAGAATTTAGGAGGCATGGTTTGTAAGTTTGCAGTTGACACCAAGATTTGTGGCATAGTGGACAGTGAAGAAGGTTATCTCGGGTTGCAATGGGATCTTGATCAATTGGGCCAGTGGGCTGTTGAATGGCAGATGGAGTTTAATTTAGATAAATGCGAGGTGATACATTTTGGTGGATCGAACCAACACAGGACTTACTCAGTTAATGGTAGGGTGTTGGTGAGAGTTACAGAACAAAGAGATCTCGGGGTACAGATTGATAGCTCCTTGAAAGTGGAGTCACAGGTGGATAGAGTGGTGAAGAAGGCATTCCACATGCTTGGTTTCATTGGTCAGAACATTGAACACAGGAGTTGGGACGTCTTGTTGAAGTTGTACAAGACATTGGTAAGACCACACTTGGAATGCTGTGTATTGTTCTGGTAACCCTTATAGAAAGGAGATTATTAAGCTAGAAAGTGTGCAGAAAAGAATTACTCGGATGCTATGGGGTCCTGATGGTTTGAGTTATAATGAGAGGCTGGATACTCTGGGACCTTTTTTCCCTTGAGTTGGCTTAGTGGTGTTCTTCTCGAGGTCTCTAAAATAATGAGGGCATGGATATAGCAGCTTTATAGAACCTTAGTTAGGCCGCACTTGGAATATAGTGTTCAATTCTGATCGACACACTATCAGAAAGATGTGGAGAATTTGGAGAGGGTTCAGAAAAGATTTACCAGGATGTTACCTGGTATGGAGGGCATTAGCTCTGAGGAGAGATTGGAGAAACTTGCTTTGTTCTCACTGGAACGACGGAGGTTGAGGGGCGACCTGATAGAATTCTACAAGATTATGAGGGGCATGGACAGAGTGGATAGTCAGAAGCTTTTTACCAGGGTGGAAGATTCAAAATCTAGGGGGCACAGGTTTAAGGTGTGAGGGGCAAGGTTTAAAGGAGATGTACAAGGCAAGTTTTTTTACACAGAGGGTGGTGGGTGCCTGGAACTCGCTGCCGGGGGAGGGAGTGGAAGCAGATACGATAGTGAGTTTTACGGAACGTCTGGACAAATACATGAATAGGATGTGAATAGAGGGATACGGTCCCCGGAAGGGTAGGGGGTTTTAGTTCAGTCGGGCAGCATGGTTGGTGCAGGCTTGGAGGGCCGAAGAGCCTGTTCCTGTGCTGTAATTCTCTTTGTTCTTTGAGAAGCTCGTCAACATCTTTTCCAAAAGGGAGGGCAGTCTAAAACTAGAAGACACAGGTTTAAGGTGAGAGGGGAGAGGGTCCAGAGGGCAATTCTTTTCACACATAGGGTGGTGAGGGATTGGAACAAGCTGCCAGAGGTCGTAGTAGAAGCGGATACAATTTTATATTTTAAAAAGCATTTAGACAGTTATTCTGGTAAGGTTGGTGTGGAGGGATTTGGGCCAAACGCAAGGCATTTGATACGAGCTTTATGGTTAAAAACTGGGTGGCAGGGAAAAGTTGGGCCAAAGGGCCCATTTGTATCTGAGCTCTGTTTTCTGCCCGGAAACCATTTCTCAATCCATCCCAGTATTTTCCAAATTTGTGGATTGGACACAGTAAATTGCCGTTTCCTGTCCAAAGCTGTGTTGGTTCGGTGGATTAAGGTAAATGTGTGGGGTTACGGGGATAGGGCTGGGTCAAGGGCCTTGGTAAGATACTGTGTCAGAGAGTCAGTACAGACTCGATGGGCTGAATGGTCTCCTTCTGCACTGCAGGGATTCTGTGACTCTACTATTAAGATCCCTTTGTCATTTGAAGCTTCCAGCTAAAATGCTGACAATGCTGCCTATTTCTGTGCACTTTGGCAAATGTTCTGTCTCATCACCGGGCGACACGGTGGCACAGTGGTTAGCACTGCTGACTCACAGCGCCAGGGATCTGGGTTCGATTCCCCGCCTCGAGTGACTGTCTGTGTGGAGTTTGCACGTTTGCTAAATTGCCCCTTAGTGTCAGGGGGATTTGGGCGTGGGTGGGATTATTATTGGGGCAGGCTTGTTGGGCTGAATGGCCTCATTCTGCAGTGTAGGAATGGTTGATAAATAGTGAAACTGAGACACAAACTGGGGCTTGGCAGCAGCAGACAGAATGGGAATCATTGCATCCTGCAGGGATTTTTATTACAGAATCAATTTCAGAAAATTTACAACTCAAAAGTCACAACAGCAAAGTGTGGGATTGCAAACTTGGAATGATTAGCCTAGGACTAAAGTTTAAAAGCTCCAGATTGACATTCAGAAACAAGAGATGGCCTCACATCTTCAATTCTGTGATTGTCTGCCATCTCCTGCTCTGAATATTACAAAATCTCTGCCCCCTTCATGCGTCTGGAGACTTTGAAAGTTACGCAGACATTGGTAAAACTTTCCTTTATCTCAAGGCATCTCCAGTGAAATAGTCAACTTCTGCAAAGAGACACAATCTAATTGACACTTTCTGAATCTCCTTTCAAACAACCTCCCAACCCCACTGTGCAGGATGCAGGAATGTCACCTTTTGTCACATTCCCCAACACAATTGTTGACACGTTTTCGGGACAGGAAAAGTAGATTCAACTGACAGATTCTGAGCCCCAGGTTGAATCTTTAAGATGTAAAAATGAACTGAAAGCCCAGGTCTCTCTGTTCCTGCAACTATTTTAACATCAACCCATTGATTTTAAATTGCTTCTCCTGTGTGTAAAATATCATCTATCAACTTCAGGTTTGAACATTAATAAGTGACTGAGCATCAACTGTGAATTATAGAAGGTAGTTCCAAACTAATATCACACCTGGTGTGGCAAAGTGTTCCTGAATTTCACTCCGAAAAGTCTAAAACCCTAAACATTGTCTAAAATCCAATGTCCCCTAACTCCTGTCCCCATCAAACACAGTAAGAAGTCTCACAACACCAGGTTAAAGACTTTAACATGGTGTTGTGAGACTTCTTACTGTGCTTACCCCAGTCCAACGCCGGCATCTCCACATCATGCCCATCAAACACTCCCAGGACAGATACAGCAAGGGGTTAGGTACAGAGTATAGCTCCCTCGACACTGTCCCCATTAAACAATCCCAGGACAAATACAGCACGGGGTTCAATACAGAGTAAAGGTCCCTCTACACTGTCCCCATCAAACACACCCAGGACAGGTACAGCATGGGGTTAGATACAGAATAAAGCTCCCTCTACACTGTCCCCATCAAACACACCCAGGACAGGTACAGCATAAGGTTCGATACAGAATAAAGCTCCATCGACACTGTCCCAATCAAACACTCACAGGATAGATACAGCACAGAGTGTGCGTGAGTGAGACAGACAGTGTGCGTGAGCGAGACAGAGAGTGTGCGTGAGCGAGACAGA